>NC_133125.1:170049063-170349063 GCF_048418815.1 Hemitrygon akajei | reverse complement strand
TCCCCTGCCTCTCTGCTTACCATGATGGAGGTGAGCAGCTCCTGCACGTTGATGCTGGAGCTGGAATTTGAACCAGCCTGCTGTGTCTTCACACCCATGCTGCCCATGAGGTTAGCAAGCACCGGAGGCAGCTTGGAGCTTCCAGAACCATCCGGGGACTGAGCACCAGGGATTGTCTGCAGCGGTTCTTCGTACAATGGCTCCTCGACACCATTCTCCTGGGGAGAGAAGGCACAAATAGAGGTTGCAACAGCTGAAGGATTGCAAGCACTTAATTCTCATTAAGACAGAACAATACAGCACAGTATTGGCCCTTTGGCCCACAGCATTGTATCAAGATCAATTTAACTCTTCGCTCCCACATCACCCCTCTTATTTTTCTTTCGTCCACATGCCTATTAAGAGTCTTTTAAATATCCCTAATGTATCTCTCTTTACCACTAGCCCCAGCAGTATTTTTTACACACACACACACACACACACACACCATTTTCTATGTATAAAAACTACTCTGACATTCCTCCAATCACCTTAAAAGCAGTAGCCATTGCTGCCCTGGGAAATAGGTGCCGGTTGCCCACTTTATGTAGGCCTCTTTATGTATGTAAGCTATTATTAATGCTTTTTGAGATAGTGATTTAGATGCATATCATATTTTTTACTGAGTTAAGTATTGTATGTAATTAGTTTTGCTACAACAAGTGTATGGGACATTGGAAAAAAGTTGAATTTCCCCATGGGGATGAATAAAGTATCTATCTATCTATCTCTTGTACACCCCTATCAATTCACCTCTCATCTGCTTTCTGCAAAGAGAAAGGCACTAGCACACTCAACTGTCCTCCTCGCAAGACATGTTTCTAATCTGTCTGGTACAACTCCTCTGCATCGTCTCTAAAGCTTCCATACTCAAGGCCAGGTGCTGCACAAATAACCTCTTCCTCAACATCAACAAGACAGAGGAAATGGTTATCAACCAGTATCCTGGGAGTGCACACTTCACACCACTCCTGGTCCCAGAATACATCCCATACTATCAGTTCACCAATGCCTCTATTGTGAGGCTGAAGAGAGCTGGACTATGCATATCAACACTCATTTCCTTCTATAGATGCAGAGTACAGAAACTGCACTACTGTCTCAAGCCTCTACAATGGGTAGTCAAAACTGGGTCCCAGCCTACTCATCATACCGAAAGATGCTGGGAAAGGGTCCACTCAAACTTCACATGGACTGTTTGTCCCACTCCTATCAGGGAAGAGGCCTTGTAGCATCCACACCAGGACCCAACCTTCACACTCCCCACCAGCAACACTATATCATTTCCTGCCTGTCACCTTATGTACCGACATGCCTGTACCTAGAGTCACTTTCTGGACATACAATCTACATTTGCAAACAATCTTATGTGTTTATATTTATTATGCTTTGTCAGATCCAGAATGTCAATTATTTTGTTCTTCTTTACACTTTCATACAGGAAATGAGTTGTAGGATAATAGCGATACAACCGAACAAGCTGACAAAGTAGTTGGCCCAGAGCTCACGGGCTTTCATAGGATACAAGAATGCAGAGTTGGGATGTCAAGTTCCAGCTGTATCGGATGCTGTGAGGCCATATTTGGGAGTATTGTTTGCTGAACTATACGAAGGATATGATTACACTAGAGGGTGTGGAAAAGATTTACAAGGATATTACTGGCACTGGAGGGATTGAGTTATGAGGAAAGTGGATGGCTGGAGGTTTTTCCTGGCGTGTAGGAGATTGAGGGGTGACCTTACAGAGGGCCATAGATAAAATGATCTTCTGACCCATGGTAGAGGAGTCTAAAACTACAGGACATACATTTAAGGTGAAAGGGAGAAGATTTAATATTTAACGGGGTCTGAGAATCAGGGTTTTCCAGAAAGACATGGGTACATGGAAGAAGCTGCCTGGTAGAGGTGGATACAATTACAATATTTAAAAGGCATTTGTATAGGGCTATAAGCAGGAAGTGTCTAGAGGTAAAAGGGATAGGTGAGACAAGCGCCTTGGTTGGTATGGGCTAGTTGACTTGGAGCCTGGTTGTAATTGTAACAAGTATGCAAAAAGGTAGAAGAACTCAATTCCATCAAGTTACCAACAACTGTCATCTGGAAGGATGGCGGCTGTCAATTCAGTGGAAATTTTCATGAATTAGCCTGACATGTGACAGGATAATTTTGAAGGGGTTCAGGGAAGAGAGTAAAGGAATGGTATACTTAGACCTCTTTCTAAAGGTGAAAATAACCAGATACCTCATGCTAAATAACATACCCCAAGACTAAAGGGACAAAACAAAAATCTATAAACTCAGACGTCCGACCAGCGATTGTGGTGAGAGCACCAGTTCGTTACAAAGTGGGCAAACACAGATGGCATGCAAAGACAAATGAAAATCCAATTCCCTCTGAATACCAAACGTTTTCCTCAGTAAATAACAGAGCAGAGAAGAGGAAACTTACATCATCCAGTGGAATGACCTTGGGCGGAATGGTTTCGTAGGATTCCGGGTCAGGCTCATGGGGGCTCTCCGGAACACTGAGGGTCCAAACAGAAGCACATCAATGAGCACAACAAAAATTCTTCCTAAACGGGCACCTTGGCCAGACTGCATCAGTGAAGAAAGTAACGTTCAATGCTAATCTTTCACCAGCTCTGATCAGACCCTCACACACTAAGTGTCTGTCAACACTTTCTATTTTTACTTTACACTTCCAGCACCCAAGTACTTTACTTTTGTTTCACTGGTAATCTGTGTTTGAGTGACTGGAGGTGGGTATTCATTTTACGTTCTGGAAAGGACAAGCTATGAGCAAGCAAGGATTAACATGCACATTGTATCTTGCATACATGACTACAGACTTAACATGCACACTGCCCTTCGTTTTGTGGGCCCACTTGAACAGTGAGGTTGCTACACTCAGGGTTAGGCAGGATGTTAGACCTAAATCTCAAAGCAAAGATTATACAATCCCAAGAGGAACACCGACAGAGGAGCTATGACTGCACCACCTGGGCAACCCTGCACTGAGGGGTAAATTTTGGTCTGGGCACTAGTAACTTCCCAAACAGTACTTGTGACTTGGCGTAGAATTGCCAGGATTTTGGCTGTTCACAACCCACACAGATCTCTGACAGGGAACAGAACGTACCAGTCTTTAGACAGGAAGATTTCCTGTAGGATTCCTTTCTCCCGCTCCTCCTGAATGAGCTTCTCCTGACTGTTGCTGCCCCGCTCTGCGAGCTGAGGGCCCAAGTCGATTAAAACTGGGCACGTCCAAGGGATCTTCTCCTCCATTGTGTCGTGGCTTAGCCTTCGAGCTGTCTCAAAAGCCTGCCGGTCCATCATCATTTCACGCTTGGCAGCTTCACCAAAGTCTTTGATTTTGTTCACGTTAACTGAAAGGGGAAAAAAAAAGGACTGTAAACACCACGTCCTGCTCAAAGTTGGACATGATAGAAAATAATACCCAAACAATGGATTAAAAAAGTTTAATCTCACATGTAGAGTTAATCAGGACTCCATCAGAGAGGCACATAAAACAGTACAGCATGGAGCACAAAGTCTACACTGAACATGATGCCAAATTTCTGCCTGTACATGACTCATACCCGCCTCAACCCCCATCCTCTATATCAGGGTTCCCCACCTGGGGTCCATGGCATAAAAGATGGGATCCCCTATCTAGACATTGTTGTGTCTATTGAAAAATCTCTCAAATATTACTATCATATCTGCTTCCACCATTACCCCAGTCTTTCTAGTTACCTACTACTCTCTTACTCAACTTGTCTTAGCAAAATGGTCACATTGGGGAAATGAACAACTGGAAAGAGACCGAGGCACAATTTAAGTCTTACCTCGTTCCGTTTCGTCCAGTTCAAAGTAGAAATACTCCCGCAGCTTTGATTCCTCGCGCCATGACACTGTCTTCCTTTTCTTTCCCTTCTTGGTCAGTTTGGCTGCTTCTGGCACTGCCTCAGGGAGAGACATCTCAGTTGCTGGTGGGGCCACAGTCGCTGAGTTATCCTCTTCTGCGGTTGCTGGTTAGAGATAAAGCACAGAGGTTACACCTACCACAGACAGGTACTGGCTTAAAGCAGTCTGACACCGTTGTTTGTACGATGGTGGTGGGTTGACTGGCAGGTAAAATGGATCAGAAAGACAGTAAAAACTGTGTGGATGCTGGAGATGTTCAGAATTCCTAGATAGTGTAGGTTCTTGCATAGACTGCCAGGAGACCATCCTTGTGGCAATGTCAATTTGAGATTGCTTGGTTTATGCTGGTGAGGACATCCCTCCTAGCATCTCAAAAACTTTGACACTAGTAAGTCCAGAAAATTCCAGAGAAACTTTATCCAAGAGGGGGGATCTTGCCACAGCATGAGTGAATAATGCATGTCTTTAAGGGGAAGCTGGACTAGACGAGGGAGAAAGGAATGGAAAATGCTGAGAGGAGTACAATGAAGTGGAGATAGGGTGACTGGTGTGCAACCAGCATGGCAAAGACTGAGTGAAAAGGCTCATCTCTTGGTCTAAAAACTTTGAGAGAGTAACTGCTGTCACTGAATTACTCCCAATGTATTATTAGAAATGTTACAGAAACCTATACTACCAAGGGTACTTGAAAAAAGACCAACAAATCCAGAGTAAGAACAGCTCAGGGAACTTTTCTGTGACTACAGACAATTACTTAGCTATGATATTTCAATGGGAGAGACGGTACTTACTCATCTCCACAGGTTCAGGCACCTCTTCCAGCGGCACTGGCGTGGCAGACCTTTCCACATCCATGGGCTCAGTGATGGCAGCTTCTGGAGAAGCAGGCTTGGTGCTGTTCTGTTCAGGGCTGGCTTTTGGATCGAAGGGATTGGACTGAGGGGAAAAAAAAGAATGTTAAAAAGCCAGCGTCGGTGATAAAGAATACAAGGCATACCAGTAAAGTTATGACATTAGGTGCTGAAGCTACACCACAGAACAAAGCACATCTGCACCTGAGTGACTAGAGGATGCCTGCAGGGTATGAAATCATTTGAACCACCACTTTATAGTACTATTGGCACACCATAACATCACAAGAAATTGAAGCAAGATAACCTCATTCTGCCCATTGACAGCTCCACCATTTGATCATAACCAATTTATTTTCCTCCTCAACTTCATTTTCCTGCCTTCTCCCCATACTCTTTGACACCTTATTAATCAAGAACCTATCAACCCTTTGCTTTAAATCTACCCAATGACTTAGTCTCCACAGCTGTCTGTGGCAATGAATTCTACATCCTCTAGCTAAAGAAATTCATCTCTGTTCTAAAGGGACATTCCTCTATTCTGCTGCTGTGTCCTCCAGCTCTAGACCATCACTATTGAAAACATTGTCTCCATGTCTACTCTATCTAATAAAATAGTTTTCAAATAGATCCCCCTCATTATTCAAAACTTCTGAGTTCAGGCCCAGAGCCATCAAGTGTTAATCCTCTTGGTATACTCATTTACTACTACTGGCAAGGCCTTTTTCTTTAAGACATCTTCAATGTACAGCTTTCTGCAATAATCAACACCCACTTGGCTTGCTTTCCAAGACCACATCCAAACGTGAACTCAACATCCACTCACACTGGGTTTCTCCCTTCTCTTTGAATACATTACTATGTATATCTTCTTATGAGAACCAACTCACTCCTGCACTGCATTATGAGCATTGATCAGACACGAAGCACGACCCTCAGGTGAAACAGCCGGCTGCATCCGCTCACACAAGCAAGTTACAGCAAAGAATCTATCAATTAAAAAGTGCCAATGGGATGAAGTAGATTAATTCTGAAAGCTCAAATACACTGACCTTTCTTATTAGCTAGCTAGTGCAGACTAATCACCAAAATTTACAAACTAAGAGTATTTCCATATGAAAGGAAAAGCTCAAAACCCCAGTCAAAAATATATATTTTGAAGGACTAACCAAAGAGCTCCTTACAGATTACCCTAAAGGCTACTGACCTACTCTAACTAATTTACAGATTATAGACAAATAAATAGAGTCCACACTCCCATTCTTCAGTACCTTTACACTGGTTGGGGATGTAATCTTCTTCTTTTTCTTGATTTTCAGCCCATGTACTGGGGCAGAGTTGAGTGCCTCCAGAAATCCAGTACTCTCGATAGCTGTACAAAACAAAAGCAGGGTTAGAATGTAGCTAATCCATTGTTAACAGTGTCTAGTTTATTCAAAATGAAAGGAAAAGTAAATATCCTGGAGATGAAGGCAGCACTATCAGTATTCAACAATGCTAAAAACTTAGGCCATTTTGCATTTAGTTAAGTTATTAGATTGGCAAATTGGTTTAATATTGTCATATGTACCAGGGTACAGTGAAAAACGGGTCTTGCGTCCAGAGAGACCAATCCACTGGAGTAGTGAACTGAGTTAGTACATGGTAAAATAACAATGAATGCAAAATAATGTTTTACAGCCGCAGAGGAAGTGCAGTGCAGGTAGTCATAAGCGGCAAAGTTTCGGTGTCCATCTTACTGGATGAGTGGACCATTCGACAGCTGGATAGTAGCTGCCCTTGAACTGATTTCAAACTTTTCTATTTTCTGCTCAATGGAAAGGGAAGGGAATGCGGTAGTTGATCATACTGGCTAATTTACTGAGGCAGCGAGAAGTGTAGACAGATTGAGGCTGGTTTGACAGCACCTTATTTGCTCTCATTCTGCATGGTTGAGAATGCATAGGATCCTCACCCTACCCACTGGATCTGTGTTTAATCAGACACACAAATCCTGAACCTTGCTTGGAATGAACTAGCTGTCCTCACATGGTGCTTCGAGAGCACCTTATCTCACTCCTATGATGACTGCAGTGAGAAGTAGGAATGAGAGAAAGGTGACTACACATTAAACTGTGGAGGATCAGGAAGACCAGCTGAACCATTATGCAAGCTCAAATACATTCAGCATTCTGGGCGTATTATCGGTGTGTGCACAGCACTCACAGAATCACATCAGCAAGCATTCTCAGACAGGCAGGTAGAAATTTAAAAAGTGCTGAATACTCACGTTGAGGGGGAATGATCTTGACTTTGATTTCCTTGGTGGCGTTTGGAGTCACATTCAAAGGTTTGTACTTCTTTTCCACTTGTGGCGCAACACTGCTTGTTAAGGAGGTGCTGGGGAAAAACAAACAAAAGGCTGTTAGTGATAACAAGAATTCTGGTTCACTAGTAAAACAACAAGACAGGAATGAAAACTACAGCTGCGGAAATCAAAGGGAACTAGCTCATTTTGGATCAAGGCTACCTTGAAAAATTACCTCAGTTCAGTACCAAGGGAGCCCTACTGCATGAAAAAGGTAGTTTCTTTCTCATGACATGAACCACGTCTGTGCCTTAGCTGCCTACTTTGAACAAGAGCAGAGACATTTCCAGTGACCCTGTCAATCTTTACTTCTCTGCCCAGTTTGAAATTTTTAATATTAAAATTACCTAAAGCTAGTTGTGAATATATTTGTTGCTGTATTCCTGCCTTTTTACTATACTTTATACTTAGCTAGATATAAATCATTTTTGTACAGGCTTGAGAATTGAAAAGACATCCCATCACACTAACATTTCAATTTTAAATGTAAGAAAAATAGCAGCAGGACATACAGCCCCTCAAGCCTGCCGTGACATTCAATGTGATCTGCCATCTTTGGCAGCCTCGACTCTTTTTTGCCAATTCCTCCACACCTCTTAAATTATTGATATTTCATAACTCCATTTTAAATACTTTTAATGGGGTAGCATTTCTCTAATGAGAAATTTCTGTACATCTTAGTTTTAAGTGACCTGTCCCTCATCTTGTAATCATTTCCCCTATATCCAGATTCTCCCATGAGTGGAAACTATCCTGTCAAACCCACTTAGGATCTTATAAGTTAAGTTTGAATAAAGGCTCCCTTCATTCTTATAAACCCCAAGGAATACTGATCTAAACTGTCTAGGGATAAAATAAAGATCTCGATGGATGCTGCTCACCCCAGAATAAGTTTATGCCACTGACACATGAGCACTCAGAACCATTGTTGCAATATTCACCCTCAGGCATGTACAACCCCATGTAGTGAATCTGTTCATAAAGGTACACTCCTACTCTCCAACACTTGACCATTTCTAGTAGTGCATGATGAAATGCATATCGCAACAGAGGTCTTACTTTGGTCTCTTTAGAGGAGCTGGCTTGATGTTGTACTTGTCAGAAATGACTGGACCAGGGGTAATCTTCTTCGGCTGAATAGGAGCTGCTGGTTCCATCTCCAAACCTTCAAAAGTAATTGGGTGATGTTAGCATACACTACTACATCAAACAAGCACATTTACTGACATCTGTAAACCTTAAAAAAAACAGGTTATCACAAGGCTCTTTAACTGCAACTCAAGGAACTGATAAATTCTCTGCCAACATATCTCAGTGCACACTCAAAAGATGTGAGACATCAGATAAATCAGTCATGATAGAATTGAGTGACAGGGTGGAGATACGTCTCTACCAAAGGTGATGTGAGGCACTCCTTCCCGCCGCTAGCCTACAGGTCACCCTTGGGCAAGGTGTAGCACCTGTGAGGCCTCCCCGATCTGGGTCACGTCAAGCAAAGGGGTGCAGGTGGTGGATGGTTGTACAAGAAGCCAGTGAATATCACAAATCCTGGTTATATGACCAATGACGCCAGGCAGACAATCTCTGAAGAGTATTGCTAAAGGCTGGGGTCATCCATCTTGTAAAGACACTGCCGAGAAGCCTTCTATGGTAAATCACTTTTGCAGAAAAATTTGCCAAGAATCATGGTCATGTGACCACAACCACCTATGTCATATGACACAGCACATAATGATGATGAATGGTGGAGTGGACTCGATGGGTTGAATGGCTAAATTCTGCTTCTATGCCCCTTGATCTAAATAAACCAAAAGTTCCAATATATGAGTTGGTACACTATCTGCTCCATTTGCTTAGTAGGTACACATCTTAACATGAGATCAGAGACATTAGCCAAAAGAAGTCTAAGCTATTTTATCCAGTTCTTTCTGCAAACACAAATAACTCACCTGTTGACCGGAACTTAGCGTGACTGGGTGCCGTTGTGCGCAATGACTTGGGCTTTTCTCGTTTCTTCTCCGTTTCTTCCTCCTTGGTCTCCACACGGAGGTCTGACTTGGGCTCTGGAACTCTCTCGGAAACTGGTGCTCGAATCTTGCCTTCATCCTTTTTCTCTTCTTTCCGCTTTTTCCTCTCTGGCTGTTTCTCTAGAGATTTAAAAAATGAAAACAAAAGAAAAAACTAAATCAATTCATCTTGCTTTATACTTGGGACAATTTACCATTAAAGCATTTTTTAAAAATCAGAAACCAAACCAGTCAGCGCTTAACCAAGCATCTACAATTGACACCTTCCTGTATTACAGTAGAGTTTTAACTTTGAACACAAGATGGCTTGTTCATTTAGACATTAAAGATCTCCGATTAAAATGCAGTTAAAATGTTTATCACCTACTGCTGTGCCAGTTCTTAGAGGCAAAAGTCCATTTGTACAGAATATTTAATCTACTAAAAGCAGCAAATCCATGTGTGACTTCAATCGTAACAGTCAAATTTACCATGATTGAAAAATAAATTGACACTGTACAAAAAAGGCGCAAAGCAAAGCCAGAGGCAAAATATACGTAGCCATTCTGAAAACTAATACAATTTGCGACTTTGCATGTCAAGCAATTCAGACTGAATAATTCAGAACCTTCATGGCAAGGCGCAATATTCCTGTCTGAGAGTATTTGAGCCCACGCACAACACAACGCACAGACGCAACACACAGAATACTGAAGTCAGGTAGCAACTACTGAAGGAAATGGAAGCTCGAGACCCTTCAAGAGGGTTAAAAGATAGGATAGGAGAAACCACCTCAACCAGATGGGCTTCAGTTCCTCCCGGCTGTTCAACAATAATCTTATAAAGCTACTCAGGTTAAGTTTTAAACTACTGCTCTCTGAGATCAGAGTTATATTCTATTAAATACTAGTGGACACAAGGTAATATTGAATTCTAGTAAGTAATCAGCTATTTTAACAAGAAATGAATTGTACCCATCATTCCAGGGCCCAGACTTTGAGATCGAATGACAGTCATCCAATGGTCAACCAAAACCTGCGCCAACTTCCTGAGTTCTGAAAGAGAAAGCAGAGGAAATTGAGAAATACAGCTCTCACCCGATGACAAAGTGATCATGCTCCAAATTAACCCTTCATTATGCTAAAACCCTGTACAGGAGGTAGGACGAACCTATGGCAGCCAGGGGGTGGGGTTTTAAAATAAAAGAGAGAGGGGGAGGGGGAGGAGAGAGAGAGGGGGGAGGGAGAGTGGGTGTGTGTGAGTGAGTGGGTGAGTGTGAGTGTGTGTGAGTGTGTGTGAGTGTGTGTGAGTGTGTGTGAGTGTGTGTGAGTGTGTGTGAGTGTGTGTGAGTGTGTGTGAGTGTGTGTGAGTGTGTGTGAGTGAGTGAGTGAGTGTGAGAGTGAGTGAGTGAGTGTGAGAGTGAGTGAGTGTGTGTGAGAGTGAGTGAGTGTGTGTGTGTGAGTGAGTGAGTGCTGTGTCTTTTCAAACCTGTGTTTGAAAAGTAGCCTCACCACCCTCCATTAAATAACAAATAAAATAAAATTAAAAACTTGTATCAATCACACAAATTTTTCTCAACCACACCATCACTTCCAAGGCAAGCACCAATGAAAAAATGTCAGGATTAAAATCTATATTGCACTGGCAATAAATATCAATACTGTTCAGAGCCTGTAGATTATTTCCTAAAGCTGTTGTGGGAGTCCATTATAAGCAACTTAGTAAGGTGGACGCATGACAGCAGTAAAGAGAAGATCGATATAGCCTGCAAACTGATGTGGCCCCAGTCTTAATTGGCCAATATCCATTTTTGGAATATGCAAGAGGATTATTAGCTCCTTTCAACCCACAAGAGCACAAATCAATATGATTTAAAGTCTAAACCATGCAACAATTCTACAAGTACTCCTTACTTACCTTCATCCTCATAGGTCTTGCTCAACTGCTTCACTATCTTAGCTGTGTTATTCTGAAACAGAACGAAGCACAGTTTTAACAACCTTCTAGCTTCATTTAGTATTAAATTCTGCATTCTGGAACTAACCCCCTCCCCCCAAATAAAACTATAAAACCCATGATTTTTCTCCGTCCCAAAACAAGTCAAGGCAGCTGTGACAGTGACAGTTCCGAGGCTGCAAAGTCTGCTACTCTAGTCAACTCTAAATTGAGCAGCAAAATGTCCGTCATGACCATTATGACTTTCAGTAACAACCTTGTTCAAAAAACTCTGAGACCCACTTTTCCTAATCTTTTTCTCAACAGCCTTGCAAATTTTTAATTGAAAACCAAACTCCATTTTTAAAAGCTGCTAATGAAACTATTCTCATTACCCTTACAGCATTTTGATTTTAAATAATCTTTTAAGCTTTCAAACCATCTTAAACCTGCTCTCTGGTTACCAGTGAAAACTGTCACTCCTTACCAACTGTTCAAATTCTGGTTCTGTACCAAAGGTCTAAATGTCGAACTACTGCACAGAATGCAAACTTAATTCAGAGTGCACCATTGGCGAGCCACCTTAATGACAGCTGATCTATTCAGGGTTTTATTTACCTGTTTCAGGTGATCCACAGTGAGAGGTAGCAGCTGCAAAGCCAGCAAAATTTGCTGTAACAACGGCACATTGCTGGTAGTTTTGGAATAGGTCAACCAATTATTCAACAGCTTGTAACCGCCAATACTGATGAATCTTTAAGAAAGAAACAGATGATTATTAGCATCTCATGACATTACAAAAAGCTCAGAGCAAGCTGAAATGTAATGTGATGGTAGAGTACATGAATTTAAAGGCAAGGCCAAGATTAGAAGCTGCAGCCACAATGAAATTGAGTGAACTAGGCTTCTGTCCTCTAGTGTTTTGAATAATAAGAGGTGACATTGAAAGGAACAAAATTCTTAAAGAGGATATAACAAGGTAGTTGCTAAGAGTGCACTTCCCTTGGATGATGAGTCATTTGAAGCTAGGAGTTACATTCTGAAACTAGGGGAAAGATTATATAGGACAATTGGGGAGTAATTTTTTAAACTCAAAAAACAGAATTTTTTAGATTTTAACTGTAGAGCACTATGGCGATGCAGTCATTGACTGAAAGCAGAACAAAAATTGACAGATTTCTGGGCAGTAACACTGAGTTACAAGATCTGCAATGATCTTAATGAATGGCAAGTAGGACTCAAGTGCCTATACACGTTTGACTCATGCACTTTATGAGTGAAGTTACAGAAAACGGCTTTGTGTTGAATGGGTTAGGAAGGCAATTATTGGCAAAAATGTTGAATATAAAGATTATTCATTAATTCTTCTCTTGACAGAGAAGGAATCCCCCAACAGACTGGCACTATCATCCATCTTCAGATTCACACACAAGAATAACTAGTGCTTGTCCTTACAGGAACGTCCACATGCCTTTCTTGGGGCAGTGGATTCTCAGTGGTCGAGTATACTCCAGACTGACAAAAAGTATTCTGATACCAGTGGGAAATTAAAGGATAGGAGTATCAAGAAGGAAGATAGACGGGCAGTAGATCAAACTTAGACATTAAAAGTTGTACCGTCTTGATGGAGAAATTGACAATTCCTATTTGTTTGTAGGCACATTAGACACAAGTTGCAGGATTATATACCACTTGCTTTTTAAGACTGCATTAATTCAGATCTCTATGCTGTCACCATCAATTTAGAAGCAAAAAAGTAAGTTGTTTAGGTTGGGCACAGAATTGTACCGACAGCCCAAATGTACAATAGAATCTGCACATGAATTTAGCTGCTGACCAAGGAATATGATTTTTACTACAATTTAATGGAAGCATTGGGTAAAGGTTTGCTAAGAAAAACACCTGATTTTTAAATCCAAGGCAGCATGGTGAAATACTAATGAACCAAGGAAGCACAGAACTGTCATACGTGTAACGTAGTAAACAGAAGAAAACAAGCTTGAGGACAATACCAAATTAGACAAAGCAGAAAGCTAAAAAGATATTAATAAACAAGTTAGAAAGTATCATGCTTACTGATTTAGAATCTCCTCAGACCTGGTCTGAAGCAGGATATTTAAGTACATACACCTGCTCACTAGCTTTTTTGATTCCTTCATCAACCTAAAAGTAAAAGGCAAGGCGAAAAAACAGTTAATACACTTTGCACTGGAAATGTGGTCATTATCCAGATGTACAAGTGCAAGTGTTTATAAGACTGAAGTGCATCAATCATAATGAACAACTTTCCTGTGGTCCAGCGGAATCCAGAATCTTGTGTTAGAATTCATCTCAGAAGGATCTGCCAGAGGCATGAGGATTGGTGGGAAGCAGGAGGTAGGGATGTGTCATCACTTGGTGGAAAACTGACTGGATTAAGTGGAGTACTAATTTTGCACACTTTCTAAATCATTATTAAGTCAATAAGCCTGTGACGTTCCACTAGATCCCAAGGGATTTCCACTCAACTGAAATCTTCCTCAACCATTTTGCCATCAACAACATGGTTTATGGAAACAATAGCAAGGATTGACAGGTAGGTTAAACTGTCAATGCACACACAGAGTGGAAACATATTTGCTATCAACTTAATAAAAAAAAGGTTTAATGAGAAAGAGTTAGAGCCACACAAAAGCTCATTGGATGGTAGCCAGCTTTTAGCTTGGTTATGACCACCAGCACTACATACAATGGTTACAGCCACACGCCAGCATGGAATCTTGGGAAAAGTGCACGAGTCACACTGAGGGTGCAAGAAGCAGAAACGAAGACAACAGTCCCAAGGAACAGCTGTCAAACGTCTCCCTCATTCTCCCCTCAACTTATCAACAATGTAGTGTGCAGAAAAGGTGCTCCAAGTGAAGAAGTACCACATGCATTACAGAATTTGTACAAAGAAACATGTAGTTTGTGTATATTTACATGGAATGGTGGAGATTTACCTGTAAATTCTAGTAACACCATCGGCACTTTTAATTTCCCCATCTTTACCAAGCAGGCAATCCAACCCTATTAGGAGCTCTTTTGGATCTACAGGCCCAGAACCCATTGTATCAATTACCTTAAAAAAAACAAAATAAAGAGGTCAGTGTTTTGTTTCCCTCTGGTTAAAAATGTAGTCAGAGTACAATTTGACTCTGAGGTACATGAACTTTATTAGATTCATGACACCATATGTTCGTTGAACAAGGGAAAGAATTAAATCTTCACCTGCCCCTAAATCAGTTTTACAAAAATCTGTGCTCCTTCATCTCCGTGTTATGAAAT
This sequence comes from Hemitrygon akajei, assembly GCF_048418815.1. Lineage (NCBI taxonomy): Eukaryota > Metazoa > Chordata > Chondrichthyes > Myliobatiformes > Dasyatidae > Hemitrygon > Hemitrygon akajei. The sequence continues at coordinate 170,334,653 of NC_133125.1, read as the reverse complement.
CATAGTATTATTTCTGTAAGTTTAATTGTTTACAAAATGTATTTGTTCTATTGGTTGAAAAGGCACAATAAGCAACAAGCAAAAAATCTTGGCAATGTGACAGGCTTTCTTATATACCTTATATCAAGACAATTATATAAAATTAAACTCTTGTATTTGCTCAGAGTAGTAGCACGTCAAAACTCGGTATAAAGTATTCCAATTTTGAACACTAATTTCAAACTCCAGGAATCCAACTAGCATTTTACTGGGCCTAAACTTAAATGGACAGCATGAAATTCTCACAGCTTCAACTAATGGGTAAACCAAAAAAAAATGTGAACTTAACGCTTTTACAGTACTAGGATAGAATCTAATGCATTCTATCATTTGGTTTGATTACTGCATACTACCCTGTATGAAGTGACATTTTTGTACACTATTCAGATGTGCAATTTAACTGCTCACATCTATTTGTACTATTGTTTATCAAATTCAACCATCATACTAAGAACCTCCTCTCCTTATTCTGCTACATACCCCTTGCCCTAAGTGCAACACTCCATGCAAGAACAGACAGCATAGTGGTTGGTAATTTCCCAGATATAGGCATAGTCTCATTAGTCCCTTCCTGGCTCAGAAATTTTTTAATACTGCACACTTGACTTAAAAGCCATTGCTGTTAAATGTACCTCATGGTTAACAAGACATTGGCTTCTGCATAGGTGGCCTACAGAAAACAATGCAACTAAATGCTACTTCAAAGTTGCACAGATGGATTAATGTGGATGATATTCTAAGTTTTAAAGAAAAGCAAGAACTGAATTGTTTTCCATCAGAAGGCACTCATATGTTGCCACATGTAACATTTTCCACGACTCATACAATACTGTTCTTAGAATTTATGCACTTTCCAATTATAAATTAGTCTTGGTTCAGAAGTTCCACATTTAGAAAAATGTACGTGCACACTTTCCATGATGCAGTACCGTAAACTAAAAGGAATTTTGCTTTACTGTACCAGTCCACAAAGGACATGGGCACCAAAACAAAATTCCGGTATGTACTGCAAACTTACAAGTGGGGATACTGATTCAAACTGACTTGATTTCAGTAGGTGCAAGTAAACTTGGTTAATGAGGTGGCTGTAATTAATAGGAGGGTCATCTATGCTGATCCCAGCAAAACAATGCCATTACTGCCATAAGGGCTATTTTGCCTACAGTAATCAGAGGCTAATTAAGTGAATTAGAGTATATTCTATTTATACAGAACAGGATAAGGATTATACAGAACAAGGATGTATGTGGTCAAAGTTCATTACAATTGAGAAAAATGGCCAACTTAAGTGCTCTTGTTTTCTCAAGTGATGTGCTGGAGCATATTTCAAGTGATTTAATGCCTGTGTAATCATGTTCTCAACTGAAACAGCAAGGCATAATCATATTCCCAACCAAAAAAGCAAAGGAATTTATTGGGGTAGCATGGCCTGTTGCTGTATGGCATCTCAACCCCAATAATCTAGTTCAGGCTCAGGCGCTGTGGCTTCCTCCAGACCAAATCTTCACCCCAGATGTAAAAAGATGAGTAAACAAGGGAGAATGAACAAAGCAATGAGCAGTCAAATTCAGCAGCCACTAGTAGCTGAATACAGGAATCAGTTCTGCAGATCTCCAGCCAAAGTCCATGAAGACTACAAGGGGGAAGGGGGGAAAGAGGATAATATTAAGTTTTATAAGTTTTTCCCTGCATCAGAGGGGTCTCTGCACAATTTACAAAAGCCATTAAGAACAGCTCCAATAAAACAGATACCTGCCCATGAAATGCTTAGCTTTAAAACAATTCATGAGGTAACCGGCTGCCTTGTGCAAATGATTACCTGAATTGTGGTACACTAGCAGTTAGCACTTGCATTGTGCTCCCAGATATCAGAATAGCTGAACTTAAATTCATTTGAGACTGAACGTTACTGCCATTTATACAAAACTGATGTTTTCAAAATATTCTGTGGGTTATGGGTCTGAATAGTCAGATTATAAAGTTATGCATAGTATCCAAAACCCTAGGCACAGGGATTTACAGACTAAAGTAGCACCCACAGATATTGAGGCCAAGCCTCTCATGTTGACAGGGATTAAGGGTCAAGCCTGCAGTTGGTGATACAAAAGTCAGGACAACTCAATTTAATCATCTGTATTTTAAATGGAAAGCACAGGACTGTCTACATCACGTTTGAATATAGCATTGCTAAATATCCAACATCAGAAGCTAGAATTTAGCATTTTCATATTTGAAAGCACTTCCCTGGAGTTATATGGCAGGAAAATATACTGGCTAGTACACCTTACCAATAGTAGTTGGCTTCACTTTCTATTTATATTTCAGTTCTAAAAGGGCAACAAGCCAAAGAACAAGACACTGCTCAAAACTCACTAGTCTCAGAGCAGCCTTGATAGTTTCCAGAAACTCATTTGACTGAGGTCTCCCATCTAACAGCAAACTAATTTACTGCAGCTTCAAAGGAATACTGCACTACCTACTGGAATAAATGCAGCTTCAAAGGAATACTGCACTACCTACTGGAATAAATGCAGCTTCAAAGGAATACTGCACTACCTACTGGAATAAATGCAGCTTCAAAGGAATACTGTAGTAATGACTTGCAAGCAAACCAAGTAACCTTTCAGGTTGTGGATGTGCCCGCGTAGATGCAAATTGCCAAGACTGAAATGTCTGCAGTACTGTTTATATATTAGTATCATGCAGCTGGCAGAAAACAAGCTGCTACCAGGTCCCAAGGTTAACTTGATGGATTTAGTCTCAAACCTATTTTTGACTTTATAGCATGTGAGAACTTGTACCATTATTAAAATATTACTGCTCATTGGGGAACATTCTCCCAAATGACAGTCATTTGCAAATAAGAATTTTCCTAACCTGCAGATTAGGAACATCTACTTAAATGGGGCACAAAGTGCTCCCATTATAAACTGAATTAATTGACTCACCCCTTCACCATACATGCACTAATCACCAAGGGGTCAGATTTCAATGTGAAGTGAAACACGAGTGTTTTCTAAAACGACTTCAGGATTAAAGGCTTTCAGATGCCCTCTCTTAAAACACATAGCTATAGAAACAGTGCAGTGCAGGGAAAGTGAACTTGTCAAGCAGTCTGTTGGCACAGCTAAACGCAGGTTAATTATGCCATTCAATACTACACTGAACCTGTACAACTAACTAAGCTATAATCTTATGAACTCATCCCTTCTCCCACCACTTCAATCTTACTGGTAGGCAAAATTACATGCCTTGTGGATAATCTATAAGATGCATCCTTTTAAATAGCATCAAGCAAGGCACTGACATTTGTGGGCTTCCCAAGTTAAATTGAAAATCAAATTTGTGGCAAACTAGGAGCAAACTCCTATTCTCTTGTTCACAAAGCAGCTCTGACCAGCTTTTGCTCACTCATTTTAAATCGATGGTTGAGCAGTACTCACAAGGAACACTGCTGCACAGCTTGTGTACTATGAATGAATATGAATATAATATTTGGAGGAGAAAGAAAAGCAATTGTCTAGATACAACCCTCATGTTAGGTAGTTAGGCCTAGCAACTTGAATTTTATGGCCTTTATGGCTAGTTGCAACTAATGTAAAAGTTCATGTAGATAATTTTCAGTGCTTGAACTATGGTCAACATGCAACTTATGCTTTTATTGTGTTTTAGTGCTTAAATTACATTTTGATTACCCTAGCAGTGCCTAACTACTCGAGAAACTAAATCATCAACCCCTTCCAGAACTTTGAACAGGACCAATTTCATTATTTGAATAAAAAGCAAAGGCTTCCTGTAAAATGATATATATATTATATATAAAACAAACAGCAGCTAATGAGCAAAGATTAAAAATGGTTCTTGCTTTCCATTTGCATAATGTAACAAGTGATGCAAGAGATCATTTTATATTGTCAGATCCATATCCACCTAGAAAAATGCGTTGTACATCAGTGCAGTGGAATACAGAGTGGAATACAGTCTAACAAATTAAACCAAGTGAAAGGATCACTGTACCTGTTACCACTGTGCCAGATAAGAGGGTTACAATGATTAATTTATTCAAATGGCTCTATATTGCAGGGCATGATGTCAGCAAGATGAACAATTGTTTTCCCCAAACTGCACATTTAGGTCCTTACCTCAGGTGCTGATCTGCCCTAAATCCCTAAAGATAAAAATACTAACACGACTCCATTGCTAGTCTGCAGGGAAGCCGAAATCACTCGACTTTTACGTGTAAGAAATCATTGGTGGCGCTGGCTTTGAACATCCCTGGACGCTTTCCACATAATTTGCAATGAAAAGGGGCGGTGATTCGCCTAGCGGCTGCAGAACAATAGCCCCACTCCTTCGCACCCGGGAGTGGGCGGGCGAAGCATTGCGAGGTTAAAAAAAACCCAACTGAATGCCAATTAACCATGACGGGTTCAAACAACTGACGCTGCGCCGCATGCTGGAGGTTAACGAAATTAATACGAAGAATATTACCCGCCCCTGCCCCTGCCCCATAGAAGTGAACACGCATCGTGGAAATAGTTTAAACGCTGACTCATGGCATAACCGCGGTATTTTGTAATCGCACTTTTGCCTCTGAAATCGTACCGGCATAAGGGGATGTGGAAAGCAAATGGGTACTTCAGAAATTAAAAATCTGATCGTGAAGCAAGCCCACTGGAACAATGCCGACAAGATTGTTTTTATGCATGCAGGTCTCGAATATTTCACTATGGATCTGTTAGAATGGCAAACGTCACACTCGCTCAAGACAGCAATGAAGTCGTGAAATGCAATTAACGTTCATAAAGGTTTGCTTACCAGTTTGCATGTGGCTGTCACTGATGAGTTTTAAAGTGCAGGATGTTTTTAGCTTCACCTCCCCCTATTCATCAGCCCTATTGTGCTGGGACCTAAACAGTACAAAACCGTCCAAGAATGGCACATAGCTCCAATATGAAAAGTTAAAACTGCTTTCCTGCTTTCCATATTAAGTTGCTGTCTGAAAAGAATTATAGACCTATATAGAAGACAGATTAGATAATGGCCTGCAACCCGTTTACCTACGGCTCAGTGGTAACCTGGTCACAGGTATTTTTGTCATGACATTCAATCGATTTTAATTAGAGCAAAGAGGTTGATTGATACCTTGAGGAGTTAATCACCAGTTATTTTATATAGTTACACATAAGCTCTACCAACCCCCACACCGCCAAAAAGGTACCTATCAAATCCTTAAAAAAAAACACAAATTGACATTGTAAAATGGGGTCCACGGTTCCTTGATGCAGGAGAAAGAAATTAATTATTTTTTATCACTCTACGGCATCTGATCGCCACCTAGGACAAGTAGCTCGCAGTTATTGCTCGGAAGAGGGACAGGGTGGGGAGGGTTGAAGCACCTTCTGCTTTAAAATTCTTCTTCCCCACAGAGCAGCAGCTTCGGATGTGGGGCGGACAGGGAAGGGCAAGTGTCATTTACAAAAAAAAAAGGTCGGGTGGGTAGGGCTGCTGTTGTCCTTGGCTGCGGACAGGCGCTTCTTCCTTGCCGAGTCCATTGGAGCTGCGGGGTGGAGAGAGGAGGTGGGACTGGGGGCTGAAGGTTACGTCACCTCGATCATCCGGCCCGGCTCCTTGTGGCGTTTCGAAGAGGAAGGAAAACAGGTTTTAACAAGGCAGCCACCACCGCCATCTTAGGACAAGACTACCAGCGACCGCCATTTTAACGAGCAGCCACGGCAAAAAACATTTTAAGCATTAAACCCAACAGCCTGCTGCAAACTTCGTCCCCCGTCTTGCTGCGTTTAAAACCGTTTTTTCCCCTTCCCTGGGAGAATTACTTGCAGCAATCTTTATTTACAGATTGCACGACCTTCCTTTAAAATTAGGTTTTTTTTAAAGCATTTCCTACCCCCCGGTCTCACACACACATACACAAAGCACAATAACTTTACGCTTTTTATTACCGCTTAAAGGTGTGTGTGAGCTCATTGTTTTTGAAAACCCTACCCTTTTCAACACACTGCCCCGCCCGCCTCATCCGAGCCCTTCATTAATAGGCATATATAGAAAGAAAAAAATCGATTTCATTGCAATCCCTCCCCAACCCAACTTTCCTTTTGTTTGCCAAAAATCGAAACTTACTATCAAAACTCTCCTTCAGCGCCTCGAGTTTTTTTATGTGCAAACACAACACAAGGTTGACAATTTTTTTGTTAAAGAGACTTTCATGACTTTGTTTGCAAAGAACTCGGCTTATTTTTTTGTTAAAAAGGAGCTTATGGGTAAGTAGGTATATTTTTGCTGATATTTTTCTCTCCTTTCGCAAGAATTGCAAATATTTTTTGGAAAAAAGTGTCCCAAGTTCATCAAAAGCACATGAAAAGGAATTTTGAGGTGCGGCTGTTTTGTTTTGTTATCCTCACACACACACACCCACACAAAGGAGAGACTTCTTCCCCCGTTGTCTTCGCCAATAGAAAAAACCTGGAGAGAAAGAACAATAGAAACAGAATTAAGTAAACAAATACGATTAAAGATATTCAGAAGTCAAAAATTTTTTTAAAAAGTAACATCAAACCATTTTCTTTGGGGAAACCCCAAAATTTGCTAGCAGCACACCCTCCCACTCTCACATACCTCAAACCAGACGCGGAATGGCGCTGCCGCATGCGTCTTCCTTTTTATACCAGCATTGCGGACGTCACAGAAGGCCATCACGTCACGTGAAGAAAGCGGTTAGCGTTTGAATCTCATTGGCTAACGGGCAGCACCTCTGCCCACCTCCAAACATTAACGCTCTTTATTTTTCAATATCGACTCCAGAATCTTTATTAACAATCCGAAATAATCGCAATGGTTCGGCGGGAGGACTGAGAAAATTGGATTTTAAAATCATTTATCTCTTATTCCAATTACGACACGACGGGTGACGTCAGAATGAATTGCAGATATTTGTTGGCGCACGCGCATTGAAGCCGACGTGCGAAACCCCAAATTTATGTTTTAATATTTATGTTCGGTATGGTTCTTATTTACGTCCAATAAATTGCGCGCAGTTTGGTTTGAAGATTAGCGGTGTTAATGAATATTAACACTGTCCACGAGCACAACTTTTTCCTCGGTAAACAGCCGAGAAACATAATCGGGTCACGTGATACCTAGGCGTTGGTCGAAAATATTTCGACAAGTTTTGCACAATTATAACTGAAAGACATTATTACCTCAGATGCCAAAAGTCTGAAGGAATTCCGATGCCGCGTTCTTCATTATTTTTAAAGCGGAATCGACTTTTTTGAAAGCCAATTTTTGGGCAACACGGCGGCGCTGCTGAACTCCCGTATTTTAATTAGGTTAAGTTTCGTTTTTTGATTGAAAAAAACAAAAGAAAATCGCGTATCTTCTCTTCGGCGGTAAAATCGTGGCAGGTGTGCATATTTTAGTTTGGAATTTTTTTTTGGAAATATTGGCGGGCAGCGTGACCTTTCAACTTTTGGGGCGAGAAGATGGCAGTGTTGGTGAATGGCTTGAGGCTCCAGTTTAGGACTGTGGTTGGCAGGACTTTACTGGTAAGATATTTGTCACGTGCCTATACAAGTAGTTTACCCTTGGCTGAAGAATTTGTGCGGTTAAACTTCTTTCAGCTTGTTGTGAGATCACGTTTGTAATATTGTGTGCATTTCTGGTCGCCCATTCAAAGGAAGGATGTGATTAAGCTGCCCGAGGATGCAAGAAAAGATTCACGAGGATGTTGCCGGGCGTGGAGGGGGCTTGAGTTACTAGGAGAGAGTGAATAGATAGGGATATTTTCCCCCTGGAGAGTAGAAATCCGAGGGGTGATCTTTAAGGGTTTGTAAAGTCATGAGGGGAATAACTAAAGTGTTCCTATGTTTATTCAAAGTCGAGTAAATTGTGGTACAGGTGCAATGAAAACCCCACGCAACAGCATTCCAGGCACATAACATTATGAGGGCAGCATTCACAGGAAAAACTAACTTTTTAAAACAAGAAATAACACAATTAGAACAAATAAACCAAGTCTGTTTTAGTGCAAAGTGATCAAACTAGTCATAGTGCTGCTAAACTGTCGTGATTAAGGTTGTGCTGGTTGGTTCAAGAACCGAATGGTTAAAGGGAACTCTAATCACAAACGAGAAAATGTGTAGATGCTAGAAATCCAAGAAACACGCACAGAATACTGCAGGAACTCAGCAGAGCAGGTAGAACAGCTCAGTTGACGTTTCGGGCTGAGACCCTTCAGTAGGACTGGAGAAAAAAGATGAGGTGTCAGAATTAGAAGGAAGGGGAGGAAGAAACACAAGGTCATAGATGAAACTCCTGCTTGACGGTAGCTGCTAAAAGATGGCATAGCCCAGATGGTGGTGATCTTTGATGATGGATGTTGCCTTGAGGTAGCACCTCCTAAATATACTACCAGTTGAATTGACTTTATTACATGAGGAATAAAACACTTTGTCTCCGTCTAAATGTGTAATTTATAATAAACAGTATGTACAACAAGACAGTCAATATAACATAGAAATACAATTGTATCAGTGTGAATTAATCAGTCTGATGACCTGGTGGAAGAAGCTGCCCTGGAGCCTGTTGTTTCTTGTTTTTATGCTGCGGCATTGTTCCCCAGATGGTAGCAGCTGGAAAAGTTTGTGGTTGTGGTGACTCGGGTCCCCAATGATCCTTTGGGCTAGTTTTACACACCTGTCTCTGTAAGTGTCCTGAATAGTGAGGAAGATCATACCTACAGATGCACTGGGCTGTCAGCACACTCTCTGCAGAGTCCTGCGATTGAGGGAGGTACAGTTCCCATACCAGGCAGTGATGCAGCCAGTTAGGTTGCGCTCAGTTGTGCCCCTGTATGTTTGGGAGGCTAAAGCTCAAGGGGGATAGATTTAAAGGAGACAAGGCAAAAAAATTTTCACAAGAAGTTAGAAGGTATTGAATCAATTTCTAGAAGGTGAATTTTGGGGGTGTGAACTGCATACATACTTTGATAGTAAGTGTACTTTGAATCCTTTGAGGAAGCAGTAAAGACATGTAGAATGTCAAGACTTAGAAGACATTTGGGTAGGTTCACAGGGTCAAATACAGCCATACAGGACCAGCTGAGGTAGAGAACTTGGTCAGCATAGATAAGTGGGGCTAAAGGGCCTGTTTCTTGGCTCTAAGTCTCAATCTTTAATTGATGTTTTTCTTGTGACTTCTGCTTGTATGATCTCATGTGCTTGTGATTCTGATGCAAGTTTTTCATTCTACCTGTGCTTGTAGTAAAGATTAGCTTTCTTTGTACGTGTGTACGCATATGATAATAAATGCAACTTTGACTTTGTTAAGATAAACTGAAAATGCTGTTAAGCTGTTCTGTTTTAAAGATGAAACATTTTTTTCTAATTCTGTTTCTTTGTGTAAATTATATACAACTTTTATGTTTTAGTGTGTGTTGTGTAGCTGATGCTCTGTGCCTAAGGCATACCACATTAGCTGTGAATAATGTTTTTCATTGCCCCTGTGCATAGGTGTAAAATTGTTAGATTGGTTTGTATTTACCAAGATACAGTGCTAAACTTTGCTTTATGTTATCCATACAGACCATTTCATCATGTCAGTATATTTAGTCCAAAGGGAACAAGCTATAACAGGATACAGAATAAGTGTTAAGATGAAAGCCATTTGGCTCATTGTGTCTGCTACCATGGCTGATTTATTATCCTTCTCGACCCCATTCTCCTGCCTTCTCCCCGTAACCTCTGATGCTCTGACTAAGCAAGGACCTATCCACTCCACTTAAAATATATCCACTAACTCATCCTCCACAACCGTCTGTGGCACTAAATTCTACAGGTTCACTATCCTCTAGCTAAAGAATTTCCTCCTCGGCACAAATGGGCACAACTCTATTCTGAGTCTTAGACTCCCCCGGTATAGTAACATCCTCTCTATTTGCACTTTTCAATATCATATATTTCAATGAGAGCCCCCATCGTTCTTCTGAACTCCAGCGAGTACAGCTGCAGTGCCATCAAACACTCCTCGTATGTTAATCCTTTCATTCCAGGAGTCATTCTCGTGATCCTCCTCTGGGTCCTCTAATGCCAGCGTATCTTTTCTGAGATAAGTCGCCCAAAACTGTTCACAATACTCCACATATGGTCTGACCAGTGATTTATAAAGTCTTAGCATTACATCCTCGTTTTTGTACTCTAGTCCTCTTGAAATGAATGCTAACATTACACTTGCCTTTCTTATGCAGAATCAACCTGCAAGATAACCTTCAGGGAAACCTGCACGAGGACTCACGAGTCCCTTTGCACCTCTAATTTCTGAATTTTCTTCCAAATTCCTTCTACCAAAGTGCATGAACATACACTTCTCTACACTGTATTCCATCTGCCACTGCTTTGCCCATTCTCTCAATATGTCTCAGTCCTTCCTCAGCACTACCTGCCCCACCACCTATTTTTGTATTGTCCTCAGTCCTGGCCACAAAGCCATCAATTTCTTCATCCAAGTCATTGACATATTGTATTATGTGAAAATAAGTGGCTCCCAACATTAACTCCTGTGGATCACCATTCATCGCTGGTAGCCAGCCAAAAACTACCCCCCTTTATTCCCACTCTCTGCCTCCAGCCAGATAGCCAATCATCTATCCTTGCTAGTACCTTTCCTGTAGTACCATGGGCTCTTGTTAAGCAACCTCATGTGTGCCACCTTGTCAAAGGCCTTCTGAAAGTCCAAGTAACAATATCCACTGACCTCTTTGTCCTTGAAAAATTTCAACAGATATGTCAGACGATTTACCCTTGAATGAAACCTTGTTGACTTTGCCCTACTCTATCATGTGGCTCCGTACTGCCAAAATCATCCCTAATAATAGACTCCAACATCTTCCCAACCACTGAAGTCAGGCTAATTTGCCTATAATTTCCTTTCTTCTACCTCCTTCCCTGCTTAGAGAGTGGAGTTGCAATTTTTCAGTCCAATGAAACTATTCCAGTAACTAGTGATTCTCGAAAGTTCTTTACTAATGCTTCCACAATCTCTTCAGCTACTTCTTTCAGAACCCTGGGATGTAGTTCTTCTGGTCCAGGTTCATCACATTCAGACCTTTCAGTTTCCCAGGCACCTTCTCAGTAATAGCAACTACACTTACTTCTGCCCCCTGACGCTTCTGAAATTCTGGCAGGTTGCTAGTGTCTTCCACAGTGAAGACTAACACAAAATACTCATTAAGTTCATCTGCCATTTCTTTGATCACATTACTACCATCATTTCTCAGTGGTCCAATATCCGCTCTTGCCTTGCTTATACTGTATATATCTGAAAAACTTTTTGTATCCTCTTTTGTATTATTGGCTAGCTTGCCATCACATTTCATCTTTTCTCTCCTTATGGCTTTTTTATTTGCCTTCTGTTGGTTTTTAAAAGCTTCCCACTAATTTTTGCTGTATTATATGCCCTCTCTTTTGCTTTTATATTGACTTGGACTTCCCTTGTCGGTCACGGTTGCATCATCCTCCCTTTAGAATACTTTGTTTTCTTCTGAAATGATTTATTTATTTAGTGATACGGCATGGCATAGGTTGTTCTGGCCCTTTGAACCACGTCACCCTAGTAGCCCCTTATCAACCTTAACCTGATCATGGGACAGTTGACAGTGAACATTTTGTCTTTCCGGTACGACTTTGGACTGTGGGATGGAACAGCAGCACCTAGGAGGAGGCACACATTCCATGGGGAGGATGTATAGACGGCACTGGAGTTGAACTCTGGAACGCACCAAGCTGTAATAGCGTTGCACTAATTGCTGCACTGCCATGGCGCCCAGAAACTCTAGCCGTTGCATTTCCACCACCTAGTGTCCCCTTCCAATAAACTGGCCAGCTTCTTCCTCAGGCCTCTGTAATTCTCTTTACTTCACTGTAATACTGATGAATCTCACTTTAACTTTTCCCTCTCAAACTGCAGGGTGATCACTGCTTCTGAAGGGTTCCTTTTACCTTCAGGTCCCTAATCAAATCTGCGTCATTACACAACACCCAGTCCAGAGTTGCCTTTCCCCAGTGGGCTCAAACACAAGTTTCTCAAAAAACACATCTTGTAGCCATTTTACAAATTCTGTCTCTTGGCATCCAGCCTGATTTTCCCAATCATTATGATCCGAGATATCCCTAGCCTTGGCAGCTGTGAGGCAGCATTCCATCTGGGTGTCTCTTTCACGTACACAGACTCAACTGTCTGCTTCTCTTACTATGGGATCCCGTATTATTATCGCAGTCCTCTTCTCCCCTGCCCTTCTAAAGCACAGAGTCTTGTTCCAAATCAGTATATTTATTACTGAGGGCCACAGGGGTATTCTGTACGAGCTGCCTATTCCCTTTCCCTCTCCTAATACTTACCTCCTGTAACTTGGGGGTGACTACCTCCCTGTAGCTCCTATCCATCACCTCCTCGTTCTGCCGAATGAGGCGCTGATCCAGTTCCTTTCACCTCGCTTCTTTTTATTGGCCTTTGCCCAGTGCCTAAGAGATCGTTATGCTGCAGCGTGCCAAAATGAGAAAGCTGTGAAGGCAGGCTGGAGACCACAAAGATTCTGCAGATGCTGGAAATCCAGAGTTGGAGGAACTCAGCAGGTCAGGCAGCATCGATGGAGGGGAATGAACAATCAATATTTCAGACCGAATTCCTTCCTCAGGATTTTTGTGTGTGTTACAACAAGGCGTAAAGGTAGACTGTGATCTCAAGAGTTCTCATCTGGCCAATCTAGTCTGTTGAAGAGTAAGATAGAAGCTGTCCTTGAGCCTGCTGGTATGTGGTTTTAGACTTTTGTATCTGCTCAGTCGGGAGGTAGAAGAGAATGACCGGGGCGTGCGGGGTCTTCATTATGTTGGATGCTTTCCTGTGGCATTGAGAAGAGTGTGCGGAGTTGTGGCGGTTGTAGACAAGAATTTGTAGCAACAATCTGCTGAAAGAGCTTAGCAGGTCGAGCAGTGTCTATGGAGGAAGGCAGTGTTGACATTTCAAACTCAAACAGTGGCACTTCCTTTCCTTCCACAGATGCTGCTCGATCTGCTGAGCTCTTGCAGCAGATTGTTTGATGTGCCTATGGCAATAAATCCAACTTTGTGTTTCCACTGTGAAAGAGTGTAATGGGAGAATTACATTCTCCCATTAGGAAATTAGGAGACCAGACTCATCTGTGCTAATTTTAAAAAAATAATAATGCATGGAGTGGGAGGATGCTGAGATTTATCATCTGAACATGGAAAATATGGGTGGGAAATAAAGATTACACAAATGTTTATAAGATATAGCAGCGGAATTAGGCCATTTGTCCCATCATAGTTGATCCATTTCTCCTCTCAGCCTCAATCTCCTGCCTTTGCCCCGTATCCCTTCAAGTCCTGACTAATCAACCTCTTGTCTTAAATATACATAAAGACTTGACCTTGACAGCTACCTGTGGCAATGAATTACACAAATTCTCCTCTGTTTGGCTAAAGAAATTCCTTCTCACCTCTGTTCAACAAGGATGCCCCTCTATTCTGAGGCTGTGCTTTCTCATCTTAGACACTCCCAGAAAGGAAACATCCTCTCCACATCCACTCCATCAGTTCAGGGCATCAAAGGATAAGGCAAGAAGACAGGTGTATGGGGTTGAGTGGGATCCGGGATCAGCCATGATGGAATGGCAGAGCAGATTCGATGGGCTGAATGGCCTAATTCTACTCCTGTGTCTTATGGTCTTGTGGACCTTTCACCATTCGATACGTTTCAATGAGGTCACCCCTCATTCTTCTGAATTCCAGTCAATACAGGCCCAAGCCATCAAACGCTCTTCTCATATGATAAGCTGTTCAAACCTGGGATCATTTTTGTGAATCTCCTTTGAACCTTCTCCAGTTTCAGCACATCCCTTCTGAAATAGGGGGCCCAAACCTGCTCACAATACTCCAAGTGAGGCTTCACCAGTACTTTATAAAGTTTCAACATTACGTTCTTGCTTTTATACTCTAATTCTCTTGAAATGAATGCTAACATTGCATTTGCCTTCCTCACCACAGGTTCAACTTGCAAATTAACCTTTAGGGAATCCTGCGCAAGGACTCCCAAGTCCCCTTGTACCTCAGGTTTTTGTACTTTCTCTCCATTTAGAAAATAGTCAGCACTTACATTTCTTCTAGCGAAGTGCATGATGATACACTTCCTGAAACTGTAGTCCATCGGCCACTTTTTTGCCCATCCTCCTAATTTGTCTAGTCCTTCTGTAGCCTACTTCCTTAAACTACATGTCCCTCTGCCTAAATTCATATCGACTGCAAACTTTGCAACAAAGCCATCATCAATTCTGCCATCATCCACATCATTGACATATAACATAAAAAGAATCAGTCCCATTATAGACCCCTGTGGAACATCACTAGTCATCAGCAGCCAACCATAAAAGGCTCCCTTTATTCCCACTCTTTGCCTCCTGCCAGTCAGTCTCTGCTTTATCCTAGAATCCTCCATGGGCTTGTAGCTTGTAAAGCAGACTCGTGTGGCACCTTGTTAAAGGCCTTCTGAAAATCCAAATGCACAACATCAACTGATTCTCCTTTGACTATTCTGCTTCTTATTTCTTCAAAGAATTCCAACAGATTTGATAGGCAAGATTTTCCCTTGAGGAAACCATGCTGACTGCAGCCTATTTTATCATGTGCCTCCAAGTACGCCCAAACCACATCCTTAACAATTGACTCCAACATCTTCCCAACCACTAAGGTCAGACTAACAGGCCTAAAATTTTCTTTCTTCTGCCTCTCTCCCATAGAACACTACAGCACAGTACAGGCCCTTCAGCCCTCCATGTTGTGCCGACCCATATAATCCTTAAAAAAAGTATTAAACCCACACTACCTCATAACCCTCTATTTTACTTTCATCCATGTGCCTGTCCAAGAGGCTCTTAATTACCCCTGTTTTAGCCTCCACCACCATCCCTGGCAAGTCATTCCAGGCACTCACAACCCTCTGTGTAAAAAAAACTTACCCCTGATGTCTCCCCTAAACTCCCTTAATTTTGTACATATGCCCTCTGGTGTTTGCTATTGGTGCCCTGGGAAACAGGTACTGACTATCCACCCTATCTGTGCCTCTCATAATCTTGTAGACCTCTATCAAGTCCCCTCTCATTCTTCTACGCTCCAAAGAGAAAAGTCCCAGCTCTGCTAACCTTGCTTCATATGACTTGTTCTCCAAACCAGGCAACATACTCTCCATAGCTTCCACATCCTTCCTATAATGAGGTGACCAAAATGAACCCCCCCTGTTAATGAAGCCTAGCATCCCATTGGCCTTCTTAACTACCCTATCAACCTGTGCAGCGACCTTGAGGGATGTATGGATTTGAACCCCAAGGTCCCTTTGTTCATCCACACTCTTAAGTAACTGACCATTAATCCTGTACTCAGTCTTCTGGTTTGTCCTTCCAAAATGCATCACCTCACATTTGTCCAGATTGAATTCTATCTGCCATTTTTTTGCCCAACTCTGCAGCCTGTCTATATCCTCTTGTAACCTTCGACCACCCACAGCTCCATCCACAACTCCTCCAATCTTTGTGTCATCCGCAAACTTACTCACCCATCCTTCTGCCTCTACATCCAGGTCATTTATGAAAATCACAAATAGCAGGGGGCCCAGGACAGATCCTTGCGGCACTCCACTAGTCACCGACCTCCAGGCAGAATACTTTCCTTCCACAACTACCCTCTGCTTTCTTCCTTTAGACAATAGATTTAAGCTAATTTTTTATCCAAACAGCCAAGGTTCCATTTATCCCACGCCTTATGACTTTCTGGATGAGTCTCTCATGAGGGAGCTTGTCAAATGCTTTGCTAAAGTCCATGTAGACCACATCCACTCCACTGCCCTACCCTTATCAATTTCTTTTGTTACCTCTTCAAAAAACTCAATCAGGCTCGTGAGGCATGATCTTCCCTTCACAAAGCCATGTTGACTATCCATGAGTAGACTTTACTTCTCCAAATGCTCGTAGATCCTATCCTTAAGAATCCTTTCCAGTAGTTTGCATACAACTGACGTAAGACTCATCGGTCTATAGTTCCCAGGTTTCTCCCTATTATCTTTTTTAAACAAGGGAACTACGTTTGCCATTCTCCAGTCCTCCGGCACTTCCCCTGCAGCCAAAGAGGATTCAAAGATCATAGCTAATGCTCCTGTGATCTCTTCTCTCAATTCCCACAACAACCTGGGGTGTATCATATCCGGCCCTGGGGCTTTATCAATCTTAATGTTTTTAAGAAGATCCAGCACTACTTCTTCCTTAATTTCCACATTGTCCAGCACACAGGCCCGCTCTACTTCAACCTCATCCTGATCAAGATCCTTTTCACTTGTGAATACTGAAGCAAAGTATTCATTTAGGACCTCCCCAACCTCCCCCGCTTCCAGGCACATGTTGCCCTCTTTATCCTTTAGCGGTCCCACTTTCGTTCTCGTCATCCTCCTATTCTTCACATACACATAGAACGCCTTGGGGTTCTCCTTAATCCTACATGCCGAGGCCTTCTCATGCCCCCTTCGAGCTCTCCTAAGTCCTTTCTTTAGCTCCTTTCTGGCTACCCTATATTTCTCATAAGCCCCTCCTACTTCCTACTTTTTATATCTAACATATGCTTCCTTTTTCGTCTTGACAAGTTGCCTCACATGTTTCGTCAGCCACGGTTCCCTTTTCCTACCATTTTTTCCTTGCCTCAGTGGGACAAACCTATCCTGAACCCAGCTCAAGTGGTCCCTAAACTTCTCCCACTTTACTTCTGTACTTTCCCCTTTGAACATATGTTTCCAATTTACTCTCGCTAGTTCCTGCCTCATCCCTTCAAAGTTAGCCCTTCCCCAGTTAAGCACTTTACCATTTACCCTAATGCTGATTTTATCCCTTTCCATAGCTATGCTGAAAGCAAAGGGAGTTGTGGTCACTCTCACCAAAATGCTCCCCCACCAACAGGTCTGTCACCTGACCAGGTTCATTACCCAGAACTAGATCCAGTATAGCCTCTCCTCTTGTCGGCCGGTCCACATACTGTGTCAGGATTCCTTCTTGAAACACGCCTGATAAATTCAGCCCCATCTATCCCCCTTGCACTCAGGAGGTGCCAGTCAATATGAGGGAAGTTGAAATCACCCATAACTACTACCCTGTATTTTGTGCACCATTCTAAAATCTGCCTGCTTATCTGCTCCTCGGTGTCCCAAGGGCTATTTGGGGGCTTATAGACTACTCCCAGCACAGTGATTGATCCCTTCCTATTTCTGACTTCCACCCAGACTGACTCCGTGGACACTCCTTCTGCAGCGTCCTCCCTTTCTATAGCTGTGATACTACCCCTGACCAGCAATGCCACTCCCTCCCCCCCCCTTTCAACTTCCCATCCTATTCCTTTTAAAACACCTGGACCCCGGGACCTGCATCATCCAATCCTGCCCTTCCTCCAACCAAGTTTCAGTAACGGCCACAACATCATAGTTCCATGTACTAATCCATGCTCTAAGTTCATCCTCCTTGTTCCTAATACTCCTAGCATTGAAATAGACACATTTCAACCCCTTTAACTGGCTACAATTATGTTCTATCCCCTGCCTGTCCTTCCTCATCAACTCAGAACTCTTAGCATCATGCCCTTGTCCTTCTACCTTAATCCCTGCACTCACATTCTGATTCCCACCCCCCTGCCAAACTAGTTTAAACCCTCCCCAACAGCTCTATCAAACCTGCCCCCCAGGATATTGGTCCCCCTGGGATTCAAGTGCAACCCGTCCTTTTTGTACAGGTCACACCCACCCCAAAAGAGGTCCCAATGATCCAGAAATCTGAATCCCTGCCCCCTGCTCCAATCCCTCAGCCACGCATTTATCTTCCACCTCATTCTGTTCCTATTCTCACTGTCGCGTGGCACAGGCAGTAATCCTGAGATTACTACCTTTGAGGTCCTGCTTTTCAACTTCCTTCCTAACTCGCTGTAGTCTTCTTTCAGGACCGCTTCCCTTTTCCTACCTATGTCATTGGTACCAATATGTACCACGACCTCTGGCTGTTCTCCCTCCCACCGCAGGATATCTTGGACGCGATCAGAAACATCCCAGACCCTGGCACCTGGGAAGCAAACTGCCATCCGAGTTTCTTTCCTGCGTCCACAGAAACGCCTGTCTGAACCCCAACCTATAGAGCCCCCTATCACTACTGCCTTTCTCTTCCTTTCCCTACCCTTCTGAGCCACAGGGCCAGACTCTGTGCCAGAGGCATGGCCACTGTTGCTTTCCCCAGGTAGGCTTCCCCCCCCACCGCCCCCAACAGTACTCAAACAGCCCTCAAATTCACCTGGTCTATTTCCGACACCTCCCTCCCCTTTCTAGATCTTTCTGTTTCTATCTCTGGAGACAGCCTATCCACCGATGTCTACTACAAACCTACAGACTCTCACAGCTACTTAGACTATTCCTCCTCCCACTCAGTCTCCTGCAAAAATGCTATCCCTTTCTCTCAATTCCTCTGCCTCCGCCGCATCTGCTCTCAGGATGAGGCCTTTCATTCTAGGACAAAGGAGATGTCTTCCTTTTTTAAAGAAAGGGGCTTCCCTTCGTCCACTATCAACTCTGCCCTCCATCGCATCTCCCGTATTTCACGCACCTCTGCCCTCACCCCATCCCCCCGCCAGCCCACCAGGGATAGAGTCCCCCTGGTCCTCACCTATCACCCTACCAGCCTACAGAGCCAACGTATAATCCTCTGTAACTTCCGCCACCTTTTACAGGATCCCACCACCAGCCACATCTTCCGCTCCCCCCCACTGTCGGCTTTCCGCAGGGATTGCTCCCTACGCGACTCCCTTGTCCATTCATCCACCCCATCCCTCCCCACCGAACTCCCTCCGGGCACTCATTCCTGTAAACGGAAGAAGTGCTACACCTGCCCCCACACTTCTTCCCTCACCGCCATCCCAGGCCCCAGACAGTCCTTTCAGGTGAGGCACCACTTCACCTGTGAGTCAACTGGGGTGATATACTGTATCCGGTGCTCCCGATGTGGCCATTTATACATTGGGGAGACCCGCCATAGACTGGGAGACCGTTTCGCTGAACACCGGCGCTCAGTCCTCCAGCAGTGGCGGGATCTCCCTGTGGCCACACACTTCAATTCCACAGACCACTCCCACTCCGACATGTCTGTCCATGGCCTCCTCTACCGTCAAGATGAGCCAACACGCAAGTTGATGGAGCAATAGCTTATCTCCTGCCTAGGTAGCCTCCTACCTGCCCGCATGAACATTCAACTCACAGACCTCCGATGATACCCCTGCCTCCCCCTTACCCCATCCCTATCTATAATTTTTGTCTGGTTCTCTTTCTCTCTCTTTTTCCCCCCTCACCATAATCTCCCCCCAGTCCTACCTTTCCTTCTCTTTTATTTCCCATAATTCTCCACCTTCACCCTAGCCCATTTCCCTTCAGCCTATCACTTCCCAGCTCTCTACTTCATCCCTCCTCCACCATCCCATGTTACTTCACTCCTGATGAAGGGTTTCGGCCTGAAACATCGTCACTACCTCCTCCCATGGATGCTGTCTGGCCTGCTGAGTTCTGCCAGCATTTTGTGTTTTTATTTATTTATTTCCAGCATCTGCAGATTTACTCATATTGCCTTAGTACTCAAACAGGAGTACTTATTGTCAATGGGTACAGCCACAGGGGTACTCTCTAGTACCTGACTCTTCCCCTTCCCTCTCCTGACTGTGACCCATTTCTCTGTCCCCCCGTGGACCCGGAGTGACCAGTTGCCTATAACTCCTCTCTATCACCTCCTCACTCTCCCTGACCAGACGAAGGTCATCGAGCTGCAGCTCCAGTTCCCTAACACAGTCCTTTAGGAGTTGCATCTCAGTGCACCGGGTGCAGATGTGGCCGTCCGGGACGCCAGGAGACTCCAGGACCTCACACACATACTACCTCCTTTAGCAATCAACAACTACCTCACCTTGTCCCGTTACCGCCGAAGCCCGTGGAGCCAGAGCCCTTTCACTCTGCTGCCCGCTGGATATAGCTGCCTTTTTAAACTGTTCACACTCTACTGGCTGTTGTCATGCCTCTGCGCAGTCTCCCATCTTGAAGAGTGGAATGACACTTGCAATTTTCCAGTCTTCTAGAACCATTGCAGTATCTAGTGATTCTTGAAAGATCACTATTAATGCCTCCAAAATCTCTTCAGCCACCTCATTTAGAACCCTGGGGTGTATACCGTTTGGTCCAGGTGATTTATCTACCTTCAGACCTTTCAGTTTCCCAAGAACCTTCTTCCTAGTAATGGTAACTTCACGCACTTCATGCCCTGACACTTGGAACTACCACCATACAGATGCAAAATACTTACTCAGTTTGTTCACCATTACTACCTCTCCAGCATCATTTTCCAGTGGTTCAATATGCACTCTCAACTCTCTTTTACACTTTGTGTATCTGAAGAAACATTGGTTAGCTAACTTTTGTATTCCATCTTTACCCTCTTAATGACTTTTTTAGTCGACTTCTGTTGGCATTTGAAACATAGAGACATAGAAAATAGGTGCAGGAGTAGGCCCTTCGGCCCTTCGAGCCAGCACCGCCATTCAGTATGATCATGGCTGATCATCCAACTCAGAACCCTGTACCTGCCTTCTCTCCATTCCCCCTGATCCCTTTAGCCACAAGAACCATATCTAACTTCCTCTTAAATATAGCCAATGAACCGGCCTCAACTGTTTCCTGTGGCAGAGAATTCCACAGATTCACCACTCTCTGTGTGAAGAAGTTTTTCCTCATCTTGGTCCTAAAAGGCTTCCCCTTAATCCTTAAACTGTGACCCCTCGTTCTGGACTTCCCCAACATCGGGAACAATCTTCCTGCATCTAGCCTGTCCAATCCCTTTAGAATTTTATACGTTTCAATAAGATCTCCCCTCAATCTTCTAAATTCCAGCAAGTATATGCCCAGTCGATCCAGTCTTTCTTCATATGAAAGTCCTGCCATCCCAGGAATCAATCTGGTGAACCTTCTCTGTACTCCCTCTGTGGCAAGAATGTCTTTCCTCAGATTAGGGGACCAAAACTGCACACAGTACTCTAGGTGTGGTCTCACCAAGGCCTTGTACAACTGCAGTAGAACCTCCCTGCTCCTGAACTCGAATCCTCTTGCTATGAATGCCAACGTACCATTTGCCTTTTTCATCGCCTGCTGTACCTGCATGCCCACTTTCAATGACTGGTGTACAATGAC
The DNA here is from genome assembly GCF_048418815.1 of Hemitrygon akajei. Taxonomy (NCBI): domain Eukaryota; kingdom Metazoa; phylum Chordata; class Chondrichthyes; order Myliobatiformes; family Dasyatidae; genus Hemitrygon; species Hemitrygon akajei. The sequence goes on along the minus strand of NC_133125.1, from coordinate 170,313,290 downwards.
ACCCAGGTCTTGTTGCACCTCCCCTTTTCCTAATTGGCCACCATTCAGATAATAATCTGTTTTCCTGTTCTTGCCACCTAAGTGGATAACGTCACATTTATCCACATTAAATTGCATCTGCCATGAATTTGCCCACTCACCTAACCTATCCAAGTCACCCTGCATCCTTTTAGCATCCTCCTCACAGCTAACACTGCCGCCCAGCTTTGTGTCATCCGCAAACTTGGAGATGCTGCATTTAATTCCCTCGTCTAAATCATTAATATATATTGTAAACAACTGGGGTCCCAGCACTGATACTTGCGGTACCCCACTAGTCACTGCCTGCCATTCTGAAAAGGTCCCGTTTACTCCCACTCTTTGCTTCCTGTCTACCAACCAATTCTCTATCCACATCAATACCATACCCCCAATACTGTGTGCTTTAAGTTTGCACACTAATCTCCTGTGTGGGACCTTGTCAAAAGCCTTTTGAAAATCCAAATATACCACATCCAGTGGTTCTCCCCTATCCACTCTACTAGTTACATCTTCAAAAAATTCTATAAGATTCGTCAGACATGATTTTCCTTTCACAAATCCATGCTGACTTTGTCCGATGATTTCACTGCTTTCCAAATGTGCTGTTATCACATCTTTGATAACTGACTCTAGCATTTTCCCCACCAACGATGTCAGACTAACCGGTCTATAATTCCCCGGTTTCTCTCTCCCTCCTTTTCTAAAAAGTGGGGTTACATTAGCCACCCTCCAATCCTCAGGAACTAATCCAGAATCTAAAGAGTTTTGAAAAATTATCACTAATGCATCCACTATTTCTTGGGCTACTTCCTTAAGCACTCTGGGATGCAGACCATCTGGCCCTGGGGATTTATCTGCCTTTAATCCCTTCAATTTACCTAACACCACTTCCCTACTAACATGTATTTCCCTCAGTTCCTGCATCTCACTGGACCCTCGGTCCCTTACTATTTCAAAAAGATTATTTATGTCCTCCTTAGTGAAGATAGAACCAAAGTAGTTATTCAATTGGTCTGCCATGTCCTTGTTCCCCATGATCAATTCACCTGTTTCTGACTGTAAGGGACCTACATTTGTCTTAACCAATCTTTTTTTTCCACATATCTATAAAAGCTTTTACAGTCAGTTTTTATGTTCCCTGCCAGCTTTCTCTCATAATCTTTTTTCCCTTTCCTAGTTAAGCCCTTTGTCTTCCTCTGCTGGACTCTGAATTTCTCCCAGTCCTCAGGTGTGCCATTTTTTCTGGCTAATTTGTATGAAAGCCTCTTAACTTCCCAGTATTTTTGCTCTGTAATATGCCCTTTATAATATGTTGGCTCAGGAATGAGGGTGATCAACCAGAAAAAGAATCTTATTTCTCCCATGTGATTAGGGATGCAAAAAAGTTGATAGGCACAGATGGCTATCAATCAAAACAGAGGTGGTACACCTATTGGTAGTCCCCATTGTTCATCAGCAGAGTATGAGCTGGAAATAACCAATCGGAGGAGGAGTTGACGATAGTCATAAATGATTGCCTAGGCCACTCGCCGGTCATCAGAATTGGCGATATCCCTCCTCTAACAATGCGGCACGTTGTTGTCCAGAGCAAGGGAAGCAGCCCATTGGTGGAAGCAACATCAGTCAGAAGTGTTGGATGAATTGATTGGCTGGCTTTAGACATCACTCAGGAGTTCCTCCATGCGATTGGGCCAGGGCAATTTATGGAAGAAGTTAATTTTTAATCATGGATATGGAAATCAAATCTGAAATGCGGACCTGGTGGTGTGGGATCTCCTGCCTCACTGTAATAGAGAAGAGCACACTGGAAAAGGCAGGAGAATGGGGTTGAGAAGGAAATAGATCAGCCATGAAGAAATGGCAGAGCAGACCTGCTGGGCTAAACGGCCCAATTCTGCTCCAATGTCTGATGTTCTGATGGCCCGGATGGTGCTGGGGGTGGGGAGTGTTGTTCTCGATGTTGGATGCTGCTTTCTTCTGGCAGTGCTCCATGTAAATGTGCTCATTGGTGGGGAGTGGGTTACTTGTGAAGGAGGGGAACAAGATTCAAAGATGATGTACAAATTTATTCTTGTCAAATAAATATGACCCCCGCCTTAATGATGACTGAGAGCATCCTTTCTTATTATTTATTTTTACTCAGAGGCGTACAGCGCAGTAACGGGCCTTCCAGCCTAACGTGGCTGTACTGCCCAATTATACGTGTGACCAATTAGCCTCATGACCCAGGGGTTTCTCTCGGTTAATGGTAGGGGTCCATGGCATAGAAGACCCCTGTACTAACCTATATGTCTTTGGAATGTGGGAGGAAACTGGAGCACCCGAGGAAACCCATGTGGTCACGGAGAATGTACAAACTCCTTAAGGACAGCAGTGGGATTGATCCCGGGTCGCTGGTGCTACAGTAGATAACCCCAATGCTGTTGTGTCTGGTTAAAATCTGGTACAGCACAGGGTTAAAATGTGGCAGTGGCTTTGTAGCAAATCATGCCTTGTCCAGCGCTCTTACCTTGCGTAAACATGCAAAAAAACTAAACTCGTCACTCACCTCAAAGTTCTTTGGCCTGTTGCTTTGTGCCAAGTGCCTTTTTACCCCAATAAGCTACTTCATTCCATCGAAGGCTGTTCCCTTTATGAAAGACTTTGGAATGTTTTGACAGCACAAGTAAGATACAATCACCCTTGAACACGCAAAACTAGGGACTTTTTAAATTGGGGGATTTTTTGTCATTTCTAGAGTCGTAGTCATGAAATAGAAAATCAAGACGTGGGAAACATGTCCTTTGTCAAATTAAGTCCAGGCTGGTCATCATTTTCTTGGTTCTAAGGGTGACACGTCTGGCTTCTGTAGTACTGAACCCACCTCTGGAATTAGTTTTCCCTTCTCTCCTCTTCAGAACAATGATTTTGAATAATCCTAACCCTGCAAGTGTTATTTACACATACCCCCAGCGACTCTGTGGGGTTTCCCAGATCCTTTGGTCTCCGCCCACATTCCAATGACAGGCGTTTGTAAATTGGCACTTTTGTATTGGTGAGGAGTAATATCCGGAGGAAGTAGATGTCCCCACCATTGAGGACATCTTCAAAAGGTGGTGTCGCAAGAAGGCAGAATCCATCATTAAGGACCCTCACCAGCCAGGATGTACCCTCTTTATTACCACCATCAGGGAGAAGGTCTGAAGACCCAACACTCAATGTTTAGGCACAACTTAGAGTCAGAGAGCAGTACAGCGCAGAAATAGGTCTTTTGGCCCATCTGGTTCATGCTGAGCTATTTTGCTGCTTATTTTCATCAACCTGCCCTCCGTACCCCTTCCATCTATTTATCTGTTTAGACTTTCCTAAATGTTGAAATCAAACCCACATCCACTGCTTCTGCCGGCAGCTCGATCCAGACTCTCACAACCTCTGAGTGAAGGGGTGTGTGTGTGTGTGTGTGTGTGTGTGTGTGTGTGTGTGTGTGTGTGTGTGTGTGTGTGTGTGTGTGTGTGTGTGTGTGTGTGTGTGTGTGTGTGTGTGTGTGTGTGTGTGTGTGTGTGTGTGTGTGTGTGTGTGTGTGTGTGTGTGTGTGTGTGTGTGTGTTTTATATATATATATATATATATATATCCCACATAATTTCATATACTCTATTGAATCTCCCCTCATTCTTTGATGCTCCATTAGCAGACTACTGAATGGTCCAGGAACACAAAGTACAAAGTAAATTTTATTCTCAAAGTACATATATATCCCATATACAACCCTGAGATTCATTTTCCTGTGGGCCTACTCATACACTGCTTCTCTATTCCTATTTCACACTATTTTTTTGCTGTTGTAACTTACAGAAATTTTTCTATGTCCTGCACAGGGCTGTTGTCACAAAACAACCAAGTTCATGACGTATGTGGTGATAAACCAGACTCTGATTGGGTATGTGGAAGAATCAAGTGGAATTAGTGTAATGTTCAGTGTAAATGGGTACTTGATGCAGACTCTGTGGGTCCAAGGACCTGATTCTGTGCTGGATTTGTCTGTGGCTCCAGATTAGATTTACTCATCACGTGTACCTCAAAACACACAGTGAAACGTGTCATTTGTGTTAACAGTCTGAGGTGCTGCAGCCAGCGGCCCACACGTGTTGCTACACTTCCTGCTGCAACATAGCATTCTCACAGTGTTCATCATAAAACCATGCAGCCCACATACAACAAGTTGGGCACAACAAAATTGGGGCAGCACGGGGACTTCCGGTAAGATGGCGACTGTTTAGCTGCTCTGAACTTTTGCTCCGTCATTCTCCCTACCTTTGCACTATATGTCTCCATTTTTAAACCTTAGTTAGGTATTTTATTAGGTTTCTTCTACTTGCCTGCGAACACATCTATCTTATAATGTCTAACAAAAGTACTAAAACCGGGAAAAAGGAAACTTCTACGGCTTTGCCGGCTGACATTTTCGCTGCTTTGGAACAGCATCGACAAGATATTTTAAAGGAATTTAGAACTTCTTTCAACCAGCTGGATGTCAAATTGGATCGGATCAACGCTAGAGTGGACGAACATGCTGAACATTTATTTTGCATCGACTCAACTTCTGAAGATTTAAAACGCCGTGTTCAATATCTCGAGACTCTCTGCTCCAGCCTAGAGGAAAAGAATTGCAAACTTTTTTCCAAAATGGTGGATCTTGAAAACCGGAGCAGACGTTGCAATCTACGAATTCTTGGTTTGCCAGAGGCAACCGAACAGGGCTCTCCCGTGAAATTTTTTTCTGATTTTCTCTGTGAGATTTTTGGGAAATAATTTATTCCGACTCCACCTGAGCTTGAAAGGGCACACAGGATCTACGTTCCCCGTGCAATTCTGAGTTCCCGTCCACGTCCGGTAATTTTGTGCTTTCATCAATACCAGGTGAAAAACCGTTTGATTATGGAGGCACGCCGCAAAGGTACTTTTGCTTTTCAAAATACAGTCATTCGCTTTGTGGAGGATTTTGCCCCCCAGGTTCTGAAGATGCGTGCTGAGTTTAAAGGTGTAATGAAAGTGCTTTTTGATCGTGGTCTTAGACCCTCCCTTTGGAACCCAGCCGACCTTCGAATTACGCTTACTACTGGAGAATATAAGTGTTTTAAATCGGTGAAGGATGCTGAGGCATTTGTTGGAAGTCTTCCGGCCATCCCGTCTCCTTAGGAACCCGGTCTGACCTTCTAAAATGGTGGATAAGTACCTCTCGTAGTAGAGCAATTTTTTTCCGGACTCAGGCTGTACTTGAATAATTCAGACATTATCTATTGAAACTCTAAGGGCTGTAGACAATCTCTCCCTGGACCTGGTGCGTATTTTCTAAATAGATAATCCGAGTTTAATGTTTCCCTGCGGACGTTTAGATTGTACTTGTGTAATCTATTTTATTCTTGTCTAACTTTATCTATAGAGATCTACAATTGACCTTAACTTGTTTTGGAGGTTTGGAGTTTTTATTGAAGGCCTCCCTGTTGGTCGGTTCATAGTTTAAGTTTTGCCTTTTTTTTTCTGTAAATGGTTGATAAGTACTCTCTTCGAATCTATAATTTCCCTCTTTTCTCCATCCCCTTTTTTTTCTTTTAATCTTCTATAATTTTTCGCGGGTGGGTTAGTTTTGGTTTTCTTTTGATTTTCTTTGTATTAAGTCTTATACTTTGCTGAAGTTGTTCCTATTTGTTATTATGTTTTCTAGTGCATAAACTAGTTACCATTTGCTATAGTAATTATACGGAACTGTTGTTAACGACACAGAACTGGAAGTCATACTTGGGTTAATTTTTTTGGTAGAGCTAGCTGCTTTTTTTGGTAGCCGTCTAGTTTTGGGTTGCGAGAGTGGGGTGGGTTGTCCAGTTCCAACACTACTCACTGTTTCCTTTGCTTTCCTTTGTTACTCAGGACATGTTTCTGTTTTGATTCTACGAATCTATGTTTACATTTTTGCTCTCAGACTGTTATTGTACTGCTTGACTTTTTATATGCCCGCTGCCTTCTACACACTAACAATTGATAATGGTTAATACACTTAAATTTGTGAGCTGGAATGTAAAGGGATTGAATCACCCTGTTAAAAGAAGGAAGGTCTTCTCACATATTAAACAACTCAAAGCTGACATTGCTTTCCTTCAAGAAACTCATATTCGTTGTTTTGATAACTCCCGGCTTTTGTCAAAGTGGGCGGGTCAGCATTTTCATTCCTCCTTTGCCGCTAAAGCTAGGGGGGTCTCCATCCTTATTAACTCAGATATTCCTTTTGAAGTCCATAATAAGATATCTGATACAAATGGCCGTTTTATTATTGTTTCTGGGAAACTATATAATACTAAAGTTGTACTAGCAAACCTGTATGCCCCCAATTTTAATGATGTTAATTTTTTTGAACGTTTTTTCTCCTCACTACCAGACTTAAACTCATACTCTCTTATACTGGGTGGTGATTTCAATTGTTGGCTAGATCCTAATTTGGATCGATCGTCCTCTGTTACTAGACCACCTACTAAATCTGCCTTAGCTATTCAATTGTTTCTCTCCAATTATGGTATCTCTGATATATGGCGTTTCCTTCATCCTACTGCGAGAGATTATTCTTTTTTTTCACATGTTCACCATACCTTTACTAGAATTGACTACTTCTTACTCGACAATCAACTCATTCCATTTGTCTATTCTTGTGATTATCAGAGTATACTGATTTCTGACCATGCCCCAATTACTCTGTCTTTAAATTTTCCTGGTCTTCCTCAGAGGAATAAACACTGGCGGTTTGATTCGACTTTATTATCGGATGATGATTTTCTAAAATTTATTAAGGATCAGATAACCTTTTATTTTAACACCAATACATCACCTGAAGTGTCATCCCAGATTGTCTGGGATGCCATGAAAGCATATTTGAGGGGCCAAATAATCTCCTATACAGCAAATCTTAATAGAAAGTCCTGTGCAGATCGATTAGACCTCATTAATCAGATTAAAGAATTGGATCAACTGTATGCTCAAACTAAGAATCCTGAACTATACAAGAAGCGTGTAGAACTTCAAACTAAATTTAATCTTCTGTCTACTCAACCTGTCGAACGCCAACTTCTTGAAAGTAAGAGTCGCTTTTATACCCATGGCAACAAATCTGGTAAATTTCTAGCCAATCAGCTGAGGCATTCCAAAGCCAAACAACATATTACAAAGATCCGGAAGGTGAATGGAGACTTTACATCGGATCACTTAGAAATCAATGACGCATTTAAAAATTTCTATTCTCGACTTTATTCCTCTGAATCTTTGAATGACAATATCTCTGTTGATCATTTTTTAAATAATCTGAATATTCCTTCACTTTCATCTGATTTTTAAGCCAAACTTAATGCGCCTATATCATCAGAAGAAATATCTTTTGCAATTTCTGCATTATCTTCAGGGAAATCTCCTGGACCTGATGGGTTCCCCGTAGAATTTTATAAATCATTCTCTTCACTTCTCTCTCCTCAGTTACTCTCAGTATTATCTGACTCGTTTAATTACGGCCAATTGCCACCCTCTTTTAATGAGGCATCTATTATTCTTTTATTAAAAAAGGGTAAAGACCCAACAGAGAGTTCCTCGTACAGGCCGATCTCTTTGCTTAATGTTGATGTTAAAATCTTGGCCAAAGTTTTGGCTTATAGATTAGAAACTGTTATTCCCTCTATTATTTCTGATGATCAAACTGGATTTATTAAAAACCGTCTCCCTTTTTTTAACATGTGGCGCTTATTTAACATTTTATATTCACCTCCAACTGGGATTCCTGAATGTGTTATTTCCCTCGATGCGGAGAAAGCATTTGATCGTATTGAGTGGAACTACCTTTTTGCAGTTTTAGAAAAATTTGACTTTGGTCAAAGTTTTATCTCTTGGATCAAATTGCTATATTTGTGTCCTACTGCCTCTGTTTTAACTAATTTTCAGAAATCCCAGTTATTTAACCTCAAACGTGGCACCCGTCAGGGATGCCCTTTAAGTCCCTTTCTCTTTGATTTGGCTATAGAACCTTTGGCGATAGCATTTCAAAATTGTCCTGAACTGACCGGGATTTGGAGAGGGGGTGTTGAGCATAAAGTTTCTCTTTATGCTGATGACTTATTACTTTTTCTCTCAAATCCGTCTACATCCTTACCTCCAATGTTTTCACTTCTTGACCAGTTTAGCCAGCTCTCTGGATATAAACTTAATTTACATAAGAGTGAACTTTTCCCAATTAATAAAGAAGCACAAGAATTAACATTTAGTGATCTCCCTTTTAAAGTAGTTCATAATCAATTTACTTATCTTGGGATTACAGTTACAAGGAAGTTTAAAGATCTCTTTCGTGAAAATTTTGCCAATCTTTCATATTCTATTAAGCAGAGTCTGTTAACAATGGTCACCTCTTTCTATGTCTTTGGTAGGTTGTATTAATGTTGTTAAAATGTATGTTCTCCCTAGACTTTTATATTTATTTCAATCAATCACAATTTTTATTCCTAAATCTTCTTTTGATTCCTTAGACTATTATTTTGTCATATCTGTGGAAGAATAAGCGCTCTAGAATTAATAAAGTTTATCTCCAAAAATCTAAAAAAGAGGGTGGCATGGCTTTACCTAACTTTCGTTTATATTATTGGGCAGCCAGTATACGTTGTGCTACCTTTTGGTCTTTTTTCCATGGCCAACCCGAGTGCCCTAATTGGGTGGCAATGGAGTTGAGCTCCACTAAAGAATTATCTACCTCTGCACTTCTTGGCTCTGTACTCCCTAGTAGTTTGTCCAGATTAATAGATAATCCTCTTGTTAGACACACTTTGCGTATATGGGCTGAGTTTAGGAAATTTTATGGTTTCCATGGTTTTTCCTTTTCTAGCCCTATTTTACATAATCACCTTTTTTTACCTACTACGTATGACTCAGCATTCCATGATTGGTATAGGAAGGGCATTAGACATTTTGAAGATCTTTTTATTGATAATTGCTTCGCTTCTTTTCAACAGCTCTCTGCTAAGTTCAATCTGCCCAATGCTCATTTTTTTAGATATCTCCAAATTAGACACTTTATTACTCCTTTAATTTCTAACTTCCCTGAAATGCCTGAGAAAAATGTTATGGACTTATTTCTTTCTATTAATCCACTAGGTAAAGGTTTAATATCATTTATTCGTGATAAATTAGCAGCCTTACGATGTGCCCCTGTGGATAAAATTAAAATGGCATGGGAGCACGATTTAAATACCTCCTTATCTGATGAGACTTGGGACTCGATTCTCAAATCGGTTAATTCAACCTCTCTTTGTGCTCGCCATTGCCTTTTACAGTTTAAGATTGTTCATAGAGCCCATATGTCTAAATCTAAATTATCTCGATTTTACCCTAACATTAGTCCGCTTTGTGATAAATGCAAAAGGGGCGAGGCCTCTCTCATTCATATGTACTGGCTTTGTCCTAGCTTGGAGAAATTTTGGAAAGATGTCTTCATAACGTTATCGTATGTTCTGAATCACCACCTAGAACCTAACCCTTTAATTGCTTTGTTCGGTTTCTGGGGTGAGACAGATTTACGTCTGAGTTCGACTAAGTGTCGAATATTATCTTTTGCCTCTCTCCTGGCTAGACATTTAATCCTCCTTAGATGGAGAGATGTTGCCCCGCCCACGCATGCTCAATGGCTTAACGATATTATGGCCTGCTTAGACCTTGAAAAAATTCATTATTCAGTTCTTAATTCGGATTTAAAGTTCCATAAGGTCTGGGGACCTTTTATTGAGTACTTTCATAACCTTCCTCTTAACTAGGGTTTTTTTTCGGTCCCTTGCTTTCAGCTCCTTTTTTTTGTTGGTAGTAGGCATTAATATCTTCTGTTGCTAAGTGTATTTACAGTTTTGGGGGTTTGATTGTCCTGATTTATATTCTCTATATTGTGTTGTGGTTGGTCTGGAGTTTTTTTTTGTTTGTTGCGGGGCTTGGGGAGGATACTAATTTTACATGTCCTCAATTTGGGTGCTTTCTCTATGTTCTTCATTTTGATCTGGGTTTTTTTATCTGTAGCTATGTAGAAAATGTATAAAAAAACTAATATAAAAAAAAAAATTGGGGCAGCACGGTAGTGTAGTGGTTAGCACAACGCTTTACACTGCAGGCGACCCGGGTTCAACTCCCACCCCTGCCTGTAAGCAGTTTGTACGTTCTCCCTGTGATTTACCTCCAAAGACGTACTGGTTGGTAGGTTAATTGATCATTGTAAATTGTCCGGTGATTAGGCTAGGATTAAATCTGGGGGGAGGGTTGCTGGGCAGCATGTCTCGAAAGGCCAGAGGGGACTACTCCGTACTATATCTCAGTAAATAAATACAGATCAAAACAAAGCACCTCACACCCCCAACCCCTCCATCGTGAATCACAGGTCCTCGTTCTCAGGGCCCACCAACCACGGTCCTGTTGTGCCTCTGTAGAGATATTTGTTGCTCTGTGGCTTTCGAGGACTAGGGCCGGTGCTCCCTGTTTGTGGGGAGGGGAAGAAGTTTGTTCTGCTGTTGTTGTCTATGTCTTGTTGACGAACATTGTGGGCATGCTGTGTTGGGGACACTGACGGGCTGCCCCCAGCACATCCTTAGACTGTGCTGGTTGTTAATGCATTCCACTGTACATGTGAGCAATAAACCCATGGGCTCACATTCTAGTGAGCCTAGAACAGGGGTTCCCAACCCACAGTCGTGGACTCTTTGCTTTGTGGCTTTGGTCCATGGCATAAAGAAGGTTGGGAACCCTGGCTCCAGAGCATCTGTGTTTTGGTTGGCTGGTGGAAGAATGGTGGAGCAGTGATTGAATGCAGGTTGGAGACGCGAGATTGCAGTGATGGAATCTGGAGCAGGAAACAAGCCCCTGGTTTGCTCCGTGGGTTGAGCAGTGTCCGCTGGGCTGGGGGAAGGAATTGCCAAGGTTTTGAGTCAAGGCTCTGCATCAGAACAGGTGCAGGGTGAAGGAGGGTGGTGGACCTCGAGGAGACATATAAACCAATTGCTGTTGAGGGAGATGTGATCAATAGTTATTGATCTGAGGTAATTTGATTGGTGCTGAGTGTGGAAGATCAGCTCACTTTGCCCATGCTGACTATTAAGTACCTGATAAACCCACACTTAGTCCACAGCCAAATTACCTGTGGCAATTCAAGTGCTCATTCACATCTTAAATATTATGCTTCCATATTTAAACTTCTATAGATGTGTAGCGGAGAGCTGTATCACAGCCTGGTATGGAAACACCAATGCCCTTGAATAGAAGGTAGTGGATATAGCCCAGTCCTTCCCTCCATTGAGCACGTCTACATGAAATGCAGTCGCAGGAATGCAGCATCCATCACCAGGACATGCTCTCTTCTTGCTGCTGCCATCAGGAGGAAGATACAGGAGCCTCAGGACCCACACACCAGGTTCAGGGACAGTTATTACCCCTCAACCTTCAGGCTCTTGAACCAGAGCGGATATCTTCACTCAACTTTACTTGCCCCATCATTGAAATGTTCCCACAATCTATGGACTCACTTTCAAGGACTCTTCATCTCATGTTCTCTACTATTTATTTTCTTTTTGTATTTGCACAGTTTCTTGTCTTTTGCCTAGTGGTTGAATGCCCAAGTTGGTGTGGTTTTTCACTGATTCTCCCATGGTTATTATTCTATAGATTTATTGAGTATGCACAGAAGAAATTAAATCTTAGGATTGTATGTGGTGATTTATACGTACTTTGGTAATAAATTTACTTTGAACTTTGAGGTCTTTGCCTCTTCCACCTTCTGAGGTGGTATGTTCCAGATCCCAGCACCCTTTCCAAGCTCTCTGACTCTATATTCCGCATCCTCTAATTGCATTTCACTTTATGCAACCTGAACGTGTTTATGAGTTTGAATTTATTTAAATCTTACATCGTCCCACAACATGAGGGAGTAAAAATCTTTGTGTTGTGACTCCGTCGCAATGTACAGATATGTGAATTTATAAGTGTAATGGCTTGTAGAAAGAAGCTGTCCCGTAGCCTGTGGGTCCTGGCTTTAATGCTATGATACCGATTGCCAGACAGAAGCAGCTGAAACAGTTTATGGTTTGGTGACCGGTGTCCCCGATGATCTTCCAGGCCTTCTTTCTCTAAATGTCCTCAGTGGAGGGAAGTTCACATCCATAGATGCGCTGGGCTGTCTGTACCACTCTCTGCAGGGCCCAGCGATTGAGGTTGGTGTGGTTCCCGTACCAGGCGGTGATACAGCCAGTCAGGATGCTCTCAATGATTCCCCTGTAGAAGGTCTTGAGGATTTGGGGGTTCATGCCAAATTTCTTCAGTCACCTGAGATGGAAGAGATGCTGTTGTGTTTTTTTGCCACAAAGCTGGTGTGTACAGTCCAGGTGAGATCTTCAGTGATGTGTATTCCGAGGAACTTGAAACTACTCAGCCTCTCAGCTGCAGTCCCATTGATGTTGATCGAGGCAAACCTGTCTCCATTCCTTCCTACGATCAGCTCTTTTGTTGTTTTTGTCATTGAGGGAGAGGTTGTTATCTTGGCACCACTGTGTCACGGTATTAACCTCTCCTCTGTAGGCTGTCTCCTTACCACTAAAAATAAGGCCGATCAAAGTCTTGTCATCTGTGAGTTTGATCAGCAGATTGGAGCTGTGTGTGCCAGCACAGTCATGGGTGTAAAGGCAGTAGAGGATGTATGTGTGGCAATGATATGTCTGGATGGTCTGCAAACAAAAGCTTTGGCTGTGTCTTGGAACATGTGACAGTGATAAATCAAATCCGTCTGTTGAAAGTACATAAGACTTGGTTGACCTTGCCTGGATTACATTCTCTGCTTTGCTTTGGTTCCCCCAGAATAACACGGTTCCACAATGGAGGACACAGCAACCGATTCATCGACCCTTCAGCACCGCGGCAGACCAGGCTACCTTCGATATGATATCACACTACAAGGAAAGGCCATGGGAGTACCTGGAGAGTGAAGGTAACTGGTATCTTTAAGTCCTTCACACTGCACCATGCACTCCCTCTGCTGCTTGGTATGATCACTGTCTCAGAGGGAAACCTCTCTCAAATACATCGAAAATAATAAAGTGCAGCTCCTTTTTTTTTAGTGGCACCAACATGGACAAAAGTTCTGGGCCAGTCATTCACAGGCAAAGCCCTCCTCACCATTAAGCACTGCCACAAGAAAGCAGACCCTCACCATGCACGCTTCTCGTGAGTACCATTGGGCAAAGGAGCCTTACATCCCACACCATCGGCTTCAGGAATAGTTATTACCCTACAGCCATCAGGCTTCTGAAGCAGCATGGATAACTTCACTCAATGCAACTCCGAACTGATGCCACAACCTACACACTCACTCTCAAGCATTCTACAATTCATGTTCTCAGTACAGGTCGACCTTCACTAATCCGACTACCTGTAATCCGGTTCCTCCGATAATCCGGCACTGAGTTCAAATTTTCGGCGCAACTGTGATTTCAAATTTCCTGGGCCCACCCGTACCAATCTGCTGTGCATTGTTTTGGTTGTGCTAGATCTGTTTACGTGTTGGTGCAGTCTTGTAAGCACAGACAGGCCATTCCTGCTTGTTTTCCTGCATTTATTAATATCATTTGCGTGACGCGTGGCTGCCCAGCACCCGCCAGCAGCGGGGGAGCTGGCACACGCTGGGTCAGTCCGCCTTCTCACCTGCCCGCCAGCAGTCGCGCACTGCTCTCCGGTATCACCCGGCCGGCGCTCCATTCTCTTCTGCCTACGACCTCAGATCAGACGTGGCTACACACCGAATTTAAGCATATTACTAAGCGGAGGAAAAGAAACTAACGAGGATTCCCTCAGTAACTGCGTGTGAAGAGGGAAGAGCCCAGCGCCGAATCCCCGGCCGCCTGGCGGTCGCGTGAAATGTGGCGTATAGAAGACCTCCTTTCTCCGACTTCTGCTCACCCAGATGTGCTGCCACCAACATCAACAGCTTTTGAAGAAACTGTTGTGCCAGTTTCAGCACCAGTTCCTGATGCTTCAGTCATTTTTCAAAATGAAGACGTTGATGATCCTGACAACCCCACACTTGCAGACATGTAACTTTGCCTGAAGGTATATTAAACGTCTCACTTTAGAAGCAGAAGTACTCAACTGTTCTGTATCAGTTAATTCCTGCACATTTACCTGTACCCTTTATTCTATCTGCCTGTACAGTATATTACTTTATTAAAATTTCACTTGCTTTAGTATTTCTGTTTCATTATTATCTAACTTGTACTGATTTACATGATATTTTAAAGGTATGATGAGGCGGTTAGCTATTGGTTAATGTAATCCTTCTGTAATTTGGCATTTCCATTAATCTGGCACTCCTCAGGTCCCAATGGTGCCGGATTATAGAAGGTCGACCTATATTATTATTTTGTTTTATTAGCACAGTTTATCTTCTTTTGCACGTTGGTTGTTTGTCTCGTATGTTAATGTATAGTTTTTCACAAATTCTATTGTATTTCTTTCATTTTCCTTTAAATGGCTGCAAGAAAATGCATCTCAAGGTGGTACATGGAAACATACAAGTCCTTTGTTAATAAATTTACTTTGACTTTGAGAGTAACTGCTGTTTCCGCATACCTTGGGTCTAGAACTGGGAATAGAAGAAATTGGACATTTTGGATCAGGGTGAGGAGAGATTTCTTTCCATATAGGGTTCTAAGTGTTTGGAGTTGCTACCGCTAGCTCCGTAGACTCTTGTTCATCAGTCTATCCTAGGCTAAGGTTTTGCATTTCTGGATGCAGAGGGGGTCGGGCGAGTTTTTTTTGTCAGGCAGGGGACAGAAACAGTGGGCCCACTTTCAGGTACCCCTTGGGGCATTGCTTGATTCTTCCATGGACTGCATTAAACTAAAGATAAACACGAGATTCTGAAGATGCTGGAAATCTCGAGGAACACGTACAAAATGCTGGAGGAACTTAGCAGGTTAGACAGCATCTATGGATAGTATAAACAGTCGACGATTTGGGCTGAGATCCTTCATCAGGACTGGGAAGGAAGGGGGCAGAAGCCAGAAGAGGGAAGGGGTGAAGTACAAGTTGGCAGGTGAGACAACATTTGAGGGAAGGTAGCCCTTTCACTACTTCTGTTCTCCTCCCTCACCCTTATGATGTGCCATTACCTCACTCTCATTCCCCACCTCCTTCCCTTTATGCCACCGTATTCTGTTAGATTCCTCTTCCACCTATCAACTTCCTCCCCCACCCACCTACCTTCCTCCTACCTGGTCTCACCAGTGACCTGCCAGCTAGTACTCTTCCCCCCTGCCCCCCCCCCCCACCTTTTATTCTGGCTTCTTTTCCGTTCCTTTATGGTCCTGACTCTTCAGCACAGTAACTGGCCTCTTTGACCAATTAACCTACTAACCCATACGTCTTTGGAATGTGCAAGGAAACCGGAGCATCCAGAGAAAATCCAAGCAGTCATGGTCAGAACCTAGAATCTCCTTTAAAAACAGCAGCAGAATTGAACCCAGGTCATTTGTGCTGTAATAACTCTAACCACTACTCTACAGTGCTGCCCAAAATTTATGAAGGGTCTCTGTCCAAAATGTTGACTGTTTATTTCCGTTCATAGATATTGGCTAACTTGCTGAGTTCTCCCGTTATTTTGTGTGTGCTAAACCAAGGATTCTGATAGGTGAACACCTAGAACTTGTTCCCATCTGCCAAACTTTCATTGGTTCAGGAGTGAGCTGAGTTGCAGGGAAAGACGGGGGTGGGGGGGGGGGGGAAGGCTAACTGGATTGGACCAATCTGTAATGACTCTGTGAATGTCTACCTCAGCGTTTTGACTAAAGACAAACAGCCTTGAACTTGATCATCCTTGCATTAGGCTGGTGGATCACTTAGTTGATTAGAACATTAGGAAGGTACATTGCACACAATGCTCTCCCTCTGGATTTTGGAAGGGGGTGATTGGTGGCCCAAGGTGGGTCACACACTGTCCTCTTTCCGCTCAGGGACCACGTGGGGCAGTGGGTCACACAGTTCTTTTCCCGTCATGGAGCACTGGGTTACATCATCCTATCTCCCTCCATTGTTAGATTTTGGAGGGCACGTTTGTGTCACTCGGACTTGTATCTCAAATTACTTGATGGCACATACACCTCACCACATTGTAAAACTACCTAACCATATTTTACTCTGCCGCAGAGTACTTGGAGCGATATGGCAACCGGCCAGTGTGGGCTGACTATCGGAGGAACCACAAAGGTCTAATTCCACCACAGAAGACCAGGAAGACCTGTATAGTAAGATTTGCACTCTCTCTTGTTTCAAGCTTGTCTAAATCCTGCTGAATCTTTGCATTTGCCTGGTTGATCGCGTTCTGATCTTGGGTGGACTGGGTGTAGAGGAGATTGAATAGAAACCTTATATTTTCCCATAGAAGGTGCAAATCTGTTTCTGACCTCCAAACAGTTTGGGTCAGGAACAGAACCCTGTTGTAACCTGGAAACTGCCTTTATTTTATCAAAGATATATTCAAGTGCTCAGATCCCTGAGTGTCTGTCATTGTCTCATTGGAAACCCAGAAGATTTGGAGCTGGAACAATTGAGGACAACAATCTAAGCTGTTGACCCATCCTTGCAGAATGATGCAGTTTCTCTAGACTCTCCCTGTGACTAAAGGGCCCTGTATTATTATCCTCTTCAACCTCTCACCAAAGCCTGTATTTTCTCAAGGGTAGTGCCCAGATATCAACCCAGTATTGCAGCTGAGATGTAACTTGCTAACTGATCTTAAAACACCTGTGATTCTGGATGCTGGAACTCAATGAGTAACACAGAGAATACTGGAGGAACTCAGCAGGTCAGGCTGCATCTCTGGAGGGAGATAAACAGGGTTTCAGCCGATGAAGCATTTCGGCACAAAATGTCGACTGTTTATCCCCCTCCATAGATGTGCCTAGTTTGCTGAGTCCTTCCAGTGTTTTGTGTGTGTTACTCCTAACCAATCTGCTATGTCAATAAAATTATGTAAAATCAACTTGGGATTGCAGGAGTTTTGCACTTGTGACCTAGGCTGTACATGATCATTGCTCATTTATATCACTTTAACAAACTGTTTTTCCTTCTCCTGCAGAGGGGTGACAAGATCAGTGGCAATCCCTGCCCCATATGTCGAGACCCAAAGATTCAGGTTGATTACAGGGTAAGCATCTCTACTTGCATGCAGGATTTACTTGGTAATGGGCTCCCACAAAGCTGCATTACTGACCTTTCTCAATTGTACAAAGAAGCCAGTGTTGGGCTCTAAAATTTGCTTACAACTGTCTGACCCACTGTTTGGAGGTGTACAGTTAACCACACATCCGTGGACTCAGGACCGACTAAGCATTTGTTCTGCATGAAGAATATTGGTCTAAGACCTGGGATTTTGTAGCAGTCTTGCAGTTTTTGTGATCGAGTGTCCTCTTTGGGGCACTCTGGAGTGTCTGTCGTGGCTCATTGGAACCCCCATTACCTTCTGAGCCAGAACTCCTGAGCACAGGAATCCAAGCTCTTGACCCACCCGGTGCACTGTGGACAAATTGCTGCACTCTCTGAGGTGCTGTGCTGAGCAGGAGATGCTAACGCAAGGCTCTGGCAGCTTGCTTGGGTGAGACATAAACAGTATTTAGAAGGAGAGCACAGATATCATCCCTCATGTTCTTATCAATATTGGCCACTCAAAGACTTGCAAATACTTGTGTTCGGTTGGTAGGTTAATTGATTGCTGTAAATTGACCCTCGTGTGTAAGTGAGGGGTAAAATTCTTTGAGTTGATAGGAATGTGCACCTCCGTCATGGACAGTCCCAAACCCAGCTGCAAAAGGAGGGAAGCTGTTGTTGGCGGTCTGTGCCACAGTGGGGGTGATGGGGATACGAAGAAAATGGGAACATACAGAGAATAAAATGGGATAGGGTCTGATGAGTGTAAAACTAAATGGATAGTTTATGGTTGGCACAGTTTCAATGGGTTGAAGGACCTGGTTCTGACACCATGTCTCTCCATGACTGGTCTGCACTGTGATTATTCTAACTGGGTCTGTTGTTACAATTGTCCTGGTCATCTGGCATGCCTCTGAGACTGGTTTGTGTGTCCTGCAGAACGTGAGGCTCCTGGAGCAGTTCATTTGTCCCCACTCCGGTGAAACCTACCATTCCACCAGAACCGGTAAGGACCCAATTAATTACTTTGACTGGTATTTGGCAAAAGAAATTTCCACAGGAGTTATTTTGATTGGGCCAGCCCCAGCTGAAAGTGGGGTCTATGATCTTTACAACAGCACCTCTTTCTTTCCGCCTCTGGAGAAGTGGGGTGGTGGGCTAGATTTTGACCTGTCCCCATTGGGGACAGAATATGTACTAGGTGAGGTAGTGGGTCACATGCAGTCCCTTTCTCCGACTGGGACTGGGTGGGGCAGTGGGTCTCACACTGTCCTCTCCCCCTCTGGGACTGGGTGGGGCAGTGGGTCTCACACTGTCCTCTCCCTCTGGGACTGGGTGGGGCAGTGGGTCTCACACTGTCCTCTCTCCCTCTGGGACCAGGTGGGACAACAGTCACAGACTGATCTCTCCCCCCGACCGGGTGGGCCTGAGATTTATTTCTGTTCAGGTGAGGGATCTGATGGTGTTTGCTTTTGATACAGTGTGGGGTGTGAAGGTGCAGAGGTTCTATAGCGGATATGGACAGACTAAAGTGACTGGATGGAGTATAAATTGTGAAAATCTGGGCAGGTTGTCCACTTTGGCAGAAAAATATAGAAATTATGAGAGCAAAAGGGGGACTTGGGGTATCCTTGGACACAGTAGCTGGTAAGTTTACATATAGCAAGGGCAAGAGGTTAGGATGGTGCAGTAGTTAGTGCAATGCTATTACAGCACAGTCAGAGTTGGAAGTTCAATCCTGGCATCCTCTAAGTTTGTTTGTCCTCCCTGTGGAATATGTAGGTTTTCCCCAGATGTTCCAAAGATGTGCTGAGTAGGCTAATTGGTCATTGTAAGTTGTCCCATGATTAGGTTAGCGTTAATCTAGGTTGTGGAGATGCTGGGGTGGTGTGGCTTGAAGGGCCTAGTCTGTGCTATGTCACTAAGTAAATAAATGGCATGTTGGCCTTTTATTGCACGAGGAGTTGAGTGCAAGAGTAGAGTTGTCTGTATTCAATCCTTGCTGTGACTGCTACGTGAATACTGCATGTTTCAGTTCTCTACTCAAGGAGGATATGCCTGTGGTAAATGGAAGGCAGTGAAGATTCACCAGATAGATTCCTGGGAAGGAGAGTGTGAGGAGAAGCTGACCTGATAGAACCTGCATTGAGTTCCAGATGAGAAATGGCCTCCTTGAAATGTACAAAATTCAAGGGGAACCTCACAGGGATGACATTTCCTGACGAATATCTAGAAACAGGATCCCTAGAAAGGCAGAAGGAAGGAGGAATTTTTTCAGCCAGAGAGGATTGGATTTTAGTAATTCTGCAACATGGAGGCGCAGTCACACTGAGATTCGAGGCTATAAGGAATTGAGGGATAAGGGGATAGAGCAGTGTTGCCGAGGTAAAAGAATGGTAGGATCTGCCCCCAGTTCTCTTCCCTGGGGTTTAGTTTTACTGATGGTGGTTGTTGGTTCTGTTACTGAGTCTGACTCCCCTGTGCATATCATTCAATCCTAGGAGTGTGCATGAAACAGTACAAGAAATTGAGCAAAGCAATCCAGGATGCAAAGGATCACGGTAAGACTGGGGAACATGCCATTGAATTAAAGAGTTGCAGGGGAACAGAGCAATGGTTGTGGAGAAATTAATTTAAACTTGACTGCACATTTTGGATGGTCCTGCAAGTACGAGTTTGATTTAACCTTGCACTTGTAAGTTGCCTTTGAATATTGGAGTAGGGTTTAAGACGAGAGTGGAGTTAACAGGTGTTTGAATCAGGGATTTGTTTCAAGACTAATTGGTACAAGTATCAGTACAGTTTTCTTATCCACTGAGTGCACCAGTTTATTACTACTGACACTATTCCATGATCGTGTGTTACTTCCCTCTTAATCAAACCACACTGATCCTGATAAATGATCTGGGTCAGAAACATCGACTGTTTATTCCCCTCCACAGGAGCTGTTCAATCTGAGTTCCTCTATCATTTTGAGTGTTGCTCAAAATTTCCAACATCTACTGAATCGCTTGTCTCTGATCCCTTATCTAGCCAATTTGTGCATCTGCAGTAGTGACTGTCAAGGAAGGAGAAAGAAGCTTTAATGAAATGAGTCTGTGGCTAAACATAGATAACCCAAACTCTGGATTAATACAGCTTTGCATTGAACTGTTCCAACTATTGAACCAGTTATTGCAGGTGTAAGAGGAATCACACCTACATTGTGGAAGTCTCATTTTATTGCCAATGATTTGAGAGTTATAGAGTTCCAAATTACTTAGTAGCCATATGGTCATACAGCATGGATATACTACCTTCAGGCCAAACAGTCCTCTCCAACAGTGCCCACCCACTTAATCCCAATTTCCCTCATTCTCCCAACCTCTGCCCCTCCATGTACCTATCCAAGTGCTTCTTAAATATTATTGTACCTGCCCTTTGCATTAAAAGGTTGCCTAATTCCACTCTTGCTCCCTGTTCCAGGGCTGCTCAGGTTCCAAGTGCCCCATGTTGAGATACGACTGGAAGACTACTGCGGCTCCCACGGTGCAGTGGGTAAAACACCACCCCCACCTCAGCAGCAGGAACCGTGGTACAGCTGGTACCAGTGGCAGGCACCACCCGAGAAGGACGTTGCTCGGATTCGGCAGATGTACAAACCTTTCCTGAAAGACGATATCATTTGAAACTCCACATAAAACATGACTTTCAAGTGATTATGCTACTACTTGTGAGCACAACCACAAGCTTGGAGTGTGGTAGTTACGATATGTTAATATTTTTCAATAAAATGTGAATGAATCTGTTTGTTGCAGTTTATGGGTGCCAATGAATGGATACAAATCGTCCTCATTTCCATTGTTTGGAAACTCATCTTAATTGAGGAATCAAATTTGCTGAATTGGAGAGAAGTTTTACAGGTGTCAGATAAGGGAATTTTATTCATAAATGAGGTAATCATTGGTTGATTTGAAATGGACGTGATATTTTGGCAGAATTTATAGGAAAACTTATTACATTAAATTGGTACAGACTTAAAGCAAGAGCAGCCAATTCCAGCAACGTGGGTGTGGACACATTTATTTTTGGTTTGGAGGTAGACTCATTTACAGAGCAGAAGCATTCAGTTTTGACACTAGATTTACTGTGGTGTGGTAGTTAGGTGGTTAATCAATACATGCTGTGTGTACTCAGACTCTCTCCCCCACCCCCCCACACACACTGGTTTTGACCTATTTCTGCACAGCTCGAATGTCAATTAGTGGAAAGTAGGTCAAAATAAAACCAGCGAGGAGGGAGTGAATACACAGGATATATTCAAGAGTAGTAAGTTTTGATTAACCACCCAACTTCCACACTTTCTTCAATTATGAACTACATTACATACAGTGTACCACAGATCTACAGCCAAAACTGAAGCTTCTTGCCCAGTAAACAAACCTAATGTAGCACTGACCTAAAAATAAACGCAGTCACACCCACACCTGCTGAGAAACAGAAGTGGAAAGTTAACTCGAAGGATCCTCCAAAGAACCAAATACACTGATGTGGTTGTTTTAGAGCCTGTGAACTTTAAGCTGGCAAATACTAAGCTACAAAATAGGCCATTCAGTGAGATTATGGCCCGCCCAGCTGCTCCTTCTGCATACCAGTCTTACTTTGGTTGGCACCGAGAGAGAAGTCCCTGGAGATGCATCGGGAGAGGGATCTTGTAGAAATTCCAAATCAATTGGTAGTTTGCCTTCTTCCTTAGTCTCAGTTTTACCCAGCCTCAATGAAGTGCTATGCTAAGTGTTTTATTCAAGTGTAAGATGTGCAACGACAGTCCAGAACCTTGGCTCAGCAAAGACCCGAGTTCATTGTGTACTTTTTATTTTTATGCTATTTATGTGGCATCCATTTGCCATCTGATTAAAACGCAGTCAAGGGAGGAGAATTTAAATCGAATGCTTGTTTCCACTTTGCATTCACACCAATCCTGTGCCAAACTGAACCATTCCTGGTCATGGAAAAATAAACAAAAGGTCACTGTGCAAAATGCAGATCTGATTGAGGGAGAACTCGCGTCAGGTTTTGTGCTCCCTCGTGCTGGGGTCCACAAGTCACATTCCACATCTAGTGCACTCAGTACAGAGACTGGAACATCCCTGCCCCATTTCATCCTCCCACTGGTAGCAGGAACCCCAGGGCAGGCACTTTGTCTATAACATGTACAGTATTTCTGGCCAGTTTGACCATAGTGTCACTTCTTCACATGAGCAAACCAGTACCAATCTGTCCTCCTTTGACCCCACTGAAGGATAATTTGCAAGTGTGCCAAATCTGCGCAAGCTTTTATGGTTTTGGTTAATTTCACCAGGTAGCAGTCTCCAGTTGGATTTCCTAAATTTCATTGTAACAGATTCTAAGTGCTACTGGAGTTCATCCCAATTTTGGTTGACTTAATATTACATTGGGAAAAGTTTGGTATCCAGAAGACTTCAGTGGTGCCACAGCCTCAGAGCTTTCAGTATCCTTTCAGCACATGTGAAATCAGAACCTGCGAGGAGATGCAACTTGCCACAAGAGCCTGTGACAGTGCGGCTCTGTCTGGCATTTCCTTTAAGTTGGCATTGCAATCGCACCATCAGCAACAGCTCTCCAGCAAAGCTGGGTGTCCACACACTGGACTGAAAAAGATCCAGGAACTGAAAACGAAGCACCAGTCAAGGGGCCTAATTATTTAAAGAAAACAAACTCAAATGGATCTCTACACTAAAACAACTGAAACTGCCCACAATGCACACCAAGTACATCAGTGTCTGTGAAAAAAAGATTTAGAGTCCCGGATCCCTCTCTCCTCTGTTTGGCTGCTAACTGAGCTGCTCTTGCCCAGCACGATTGAATTTACATTTCCAAGCCATCTTTCCCCTCTGACCCCCAGAGGCACTCATCACTCCAAAAAAATATAGATCATAAAATTCTCCCTTGTTTGGCACGTGAAGTGCAGGTGAGCACGTGGCTGCAGTTTGTCACGGTTAAATCGCTGCACTGCAATGTGAGGTCCCTGCATTTTCTGCTGCAGTTCATTTCAGTTGCTGTCACTGTCGATTTGCATGGCGTTGGCCATCCATACAGCACCGCAGGCTCAGTCCTTGTGCTTGCGGTTAATGGTCTCTCCCAGCGCTTCCAGCACCTCACGCTTGTAGTCGTCAAAGTCACCGTCAATCTGGTTGATGGTCTGCTCCTCCACCACCCACAGCTGGCAACTGGTCTCGGTGATCAGCCGGGCGTCGTGGCTCACAATTATGACGGCTGCAAAGAGGGGGAGGAAAGATGATACCACGGGTGACTGTTTGCTCGTAGTGCTGTGGTAACAACGATATCACAGGCTCAATGCGGGTCATGAATGCCGGATTTACATACACCCCATACCTAACAAGCTGCTACAAATGTTAAAGACAAATTAGTCTGTAGCATGGAAACAGGCCCTTCAGCCCAACTCATCCATAAACCTCTCCTATCCCCATCCACTTAAGTGTTTTAAATGTTGCTAGTATGCCCACCTGAACTACTATTTGAGGCAGTTCCCCGATGTTCCTTCTGAATCTCATGCCTCTAATCATGAACCAAAGCCCTCTTGTTTTTGGCATCCCCTCCCAAGGAAAACACACCACGTGCTTCAAACAATCAGTCACGGGAAAAAATAAATGGTTCTATGTAACCACCAATGCAATCAGGCACCAATTTAAGGGCACTGACGGTCAGTTTCACCATAGGAGGCCAAGCAAGAGCTGATTTGGAAATTAACATGTAATTACTTCTGTAGATACTGTGCAGCCATACTCTTCAACAACGTAATGTCCACCCATACTTAAAGTGCATGGAACTAGCCATTCGGCATGGGACATCCTGAATGTACCACTGCAACTAGGCAGGCAAGAACAATAAGTATTCATGTTGACTAGCTCCCAACAACAACACTCTTTACAATACTGTGGAGGTATGGTTATTGTGAAAGGACACGAGACAAGCCCTTCGGCCTATCCAGTCTGCACTAATTGTTGACCATCCATTTACACTAATCCTACCTTAATCCCAGTTCGTTACACTCCCAACTCCACTCACCAGCCACAGGTGATCTACAGTGGCAAATTAACCCACCAACCACATCCTTGTGATGTCGGAGGAAACTGGAGCACCCGGGGAAACCCACGTGCTCACTGGGAGAATGAGCAAACTCCACACACTCAGCTCCTGAGGTCAGGATTGTACCCAGATTTGTGGAGCAGCGATGCAGTTGCTATCGAGCAGCTACCCAAAAGGTTAGCTCTAGGAAAATGAGACGTGGATCTACCATCTTCTGTCTCAAAATGCAGCCGTGTACAAAACCCAGGTAAAGGGAGGGCATTAGCTTCCTCGCACTCACCTCCTTTGTAGGCATTAATTGCATCAGCCAAAGCATCAATGGATTCTATGTCCAGATTGTTTGTAGGTTCATCCTGCATTTGAAACAAAAACGTTGTATTAAAATGGAAAATGTAGGAGAGCTGGAAAAGTCCCCACATACCTAGAGTGGGAGCTGGCTGCATAAATCTGCAGTGCAAGGTGAAAGGGGAAAGTGAATCGACTCCATTTCAGGTTTTCATTGATTTTACTGTTGTACTGTGAATGCCCGCAAGTAAACGAATCTCAGTGACCTCGCTGGTGACTACGCTTCGATAAGTTTACTTTGAAATTCTAATATTAAGCACCTTGACCCCTTCCAACTGTGGGCCAGGATGCAGAGGGGAGCAGAAGTGGTCAAATCCCAAATTGAAATTGGCAACATTTAATGATCAAGCTATAACTTCAGTAACTCCATAACATCATAGGATACAGGAGCACAGTTCAGTCATTTGGCCCAGCATCAGCTCTGCCTTTCATAATAGTTGCTTTTTATTTTTAAGCTCCATTCACCTGTCTTCTCCCCATAATCCTTAACCCCTTTACCAGTTAATCTCAGGCTTAAACATATGCAATGACTTGGCCATCTGTGGAAACAAATTACGTAGATTCACCATCCTCTAAAGAAATTCCTCATCTGTTCTAAAGCTGTATTCTGAGGCTGTACCTCTGGTCCTAGACTCTGCTGCTATTTGAAACATTCTCTCCACATCCACTCTATCTAGGCCTACCAAATTCCAATGAGATCTCCTCTCATCTTTCTGATCTCCAGTGATAACAGGCCCAGAAACATTTCATTCTTGTGTACCTCCTCTGGACCCAAAACTGCGCACAATGCACTCACTCCCTGGCTGCAGGCACACGATATTTCTGCCCTTGTGCTGTACTCTGTGCAGCCATCAACATAGAGGAGAAATGCAGAACCAGGACCGGGGCAATGCTCTGTGCATGTGAAAGGGAAATCAGTGTTTCACTGGAGAATCTCCTCTGCACCCTCTCTGGAAACTTTTATCACATCCCCTTCAACCCTCATCAACTTTTATACAGAGGAATTTAAGGTGGGGGCTTATATGGGAGGCAGGGTTTGAGGGTCAGCACAACATTGTGGGCCGAAGGGCCTGTAATGTGCTGTACTATTCTATGTTCATTGAAGTACCCTATCTGGATGCCCCACAGCTCGATACAGCAAGCAGCTATCGACTGTCGATATTTCTCGGTGCCTCAGTACAGCAGCCAGCATAACCACTTCCTTCTACTACCACACTGTGTAATGAATCGATCTGTGTGAACAGTATGCAAGGCAAACTTTTCACTGTGACTCAGTGAATTTAACAGTAATAACCCAACCCTAATCATATCCTTCCCACTGTGTGGCAATCAGAACTGCACATAATGCTCCCAAGTGCACCCTAACCAGGAAATGAATGTAGGGAAGGTGTGGTGATTGGGAATACAACAAAGTACCAGCAAGTTACAGCAACTCGGGTAACTGGACTGTCAGATTACTTACCAGAATCAGGACGTCGGGCTGTCGACAGGCCAATTCTGCAAACACCACTCGCGCTTTTTGACCACCTGCAGATAGAAGCAATGATCTGAGCAACCTGACCCCACACGTGCATGGCCTAATCGAGGCGACAGAAAATGGTGAGGGAATGGTGTCAGCGAGGCTCCAGGCTGCGGAGTAACCTGACAATGGCAGGTATTACTTCTGAACATTTCCACCCAACTTGGTCATGTAGCCTGTAAATCACTCGCAGAGCTAAGGAGGGATACAGATGTGGTGAAGAGGGAAATGTACAGCTTGATTCTCAACTGCACTGCAGTGCATTAACTCCTGGATTTTTGGACAAATTTGAAAAGTGAATATGCCTTTTTTCAAAATGAGCCAACAATATTGGCCAAGCTATTGTAAACGGTGTTGTCCCAGTCCCTAGGAGCTACAGCAGATTGCCAGTGTCTAAAGTGCTGCAGGGAACAGCCACGGTTCCTGCATCCAATTAGTCAGAGGACTATAAGACAGAAACAGGCCTTCTGGCCCACCTAGCCCGGGCCAAACTACTATTCGGTACAGTCCCATCAACCCGCACCTGGACCATAGCCCTCCACAGCCATCTCATCATCTACGTACCTATCCAAACTTCTCTTAAATGTTACAGTTAACCCAGCATCCACCACTTCCACTGTTTCACACTCATACCAGCCTCGGACTCCCACAGGTTAAATATTTCACCTTTCACCCTAAACCTATGACCCTTGGCTCTGGAGATACCAAACATAGAAAAAGACCCTCCAACTCACAAAGTATGCATGGACCATCTGCCCCCATTTACACATCCTATTTTATTCCCCCTCCCCCACCCGTTTATTCAGTTTCTACCCTTCACCCAGACACTAGGGGCAATTTACAATGGCCAGTTAAGACCATAAGACATAGGAGCAGAAATAGGCCATTTGTCCCATTGAGTCTGCTCCACCATTCAATCGCGGCTGATCCTTCCCCCCACTCCTCAACCTCATTCCCTGGCAATCCCCTCGTACCTTCGATCCCGTGTCCAATCAATCTCTGCCATAAATACACCCAACAATCTGGCTTCCACAGCTGCCTGTGGTACCAAATTTCACAAATTCACCACCCTTTGGCTAAAGAAATTTATCTACATCTGTTTTAAATGGACTTCCTCTATCCTGAGCCTGTGCCCTCTTGTACTAGACTCCCCCACCATGTGAAACATCCTTTCCACATCCTCTGTCTAGGCCTTTCAACCATTTGAAAGGTTTCAATGAGATCCGCCTCCCCCTCCATCCTTCTAAGTTCAAGTACAGATTCAGAGCCATCAAATGTTCCTTGTATAATAATCCTTTCATTCCCAGAATCATTGTGAACTGCCTCTGAACCCTCTCCAATGCCAGCATATCTTTTCTTAGATGAGGGGCCCAAAACCATTCACAATACTCAAAGTGAGGCCTCACCAGAGCCTTATAAAGCCTCAGCAACACATCCCACTCTTGTATTCAAGGCCTCATGAAATGAATGCTAACATTGCATTTGCCTTCCTCACCACCAACTCAGCCTGCAAAATAACCTATAGGGTATTCTGCACAAACAAGGACTCCAAGTTCCTTTGCAGCTCAGATATTTGGATTTTCTCCCCAGTTAGAAAATAGTCTTCACATTTATTCTACTACCAAAGTGTATGATCATGTATTTTCAACGCTGTATTTAATTTGCCACTTTCCTGCCCATTCTCCTAATCTGTCTCAGTCTTTCTAAAATC
The DNA here is from genome assembly GCF_048418815.1 of Hemitrygon akajei. Taxonomy (NCBI): domain Eukaryota; kingdom Metazoa; phylum Chordata; class Chondrichthyes; order Myliobatiformes; family Dasyatidae; genus Hemitrygon; species Hemitrygon akajei. Next base: position 170,285,365 of record NC_133125.1, on the reverse strand, counting down.
CACTAACCCACACAGATTTGGGAAGTGGGAGGAACCTGGAGCTCTGGGAAACCACACAGTTGCAAGAACTATGACCAGACAGTGCCAGAGGTTGGGATAGAACCCAGACCACTGTCTCTACTAGCAGCATCACTGTGCTGTCCGGCGGAAAGAACATGGAGGGAAGATAGGTCAGGGCAGAACGAGATTCAGCAGCAAATCCAACATTCAGTGGGGAAGGATTGCAAAATCAGTGATCTACAGCTAATAGTCAAAAGTCCAGGGAGTGGGGCATGAATGGTTTTGATTAACAGGGTCAAACTGTTTTACACATTACTCTGCAGCTGGCATGCACGGCCATCATTTTTCCCAAACACAGACTAAACCAGGTCCCCCAAATTTCTTCCTCCCCTCCCAGGCTGACCCAGCCCATTCAGTACCAGAGAGTTTGCTGATCTGGATGGTGTGGGCGTGGCTCTCCAGGCCAAAGCGTCCGAGACATTTCCGCCCGTCCTGGTACGGTAGGTTGAAATTCCTCATGAGATACTCAGTTGCTGTCTCCTCCATGTTGAGCTGGTCTGCATACTGTTGGTTGAAGAATCCTATTTTCTGTGCACAAGGGAAGGTGTTTTATTAAAAGACCGTAAGTCACACAGTACTGTGCAAACGTCTTTGGCATACATATATATTCCGCTAAAAAGAACATTTCATGACATATATGATGATGATTCTGATATGGGTCTCTATTGTGGACTAGGAGTGGGAAGGGGGCAAGAAGAGGGTTATCATGGTTGGGAAAAGGGGAAGGGAGAGGGCAGTGAGTGGGAAGCACCAGAAAGACATTCTGTAATGATCAATAAACCAATTATTTGGAATCATGACTTTGCCTGGTGTCTAAGAGTGTGCCTACACCACCCCTCCTGCGGCACTCCACCTTCACTATTCCCAGCATCCTTCACTCTCGCCAGATTTACAAACTCACTCTCTGCTCCACGTTGACAAATACAGCACTGTGCAGAAGTCTTGGGCATCCTGGCTATACATATGTGCCTAAGACCTTTGTACAGTACTGCACATTAACCCTTTCAATCCCAGGATCATTCCATGAACCTCCTCTGGACCCTCTGCAAAGCCAGCAGATCCTTTCTTAAATGTGGGGCCACGAACTCATAATATTCCAAGTGCTGTCTGACCAATGCCTCAGCATTAAATACTTGCTTTTATATTCTAATGCATTAATTTATAAAAGGGAATGTGTAAAATATGACAAATATTCCCCTGTGCAGTCTCCCCCTACACACCCGAAGAACACATTGAGACAAGGGACTACAGATGCTGGAGTCTGGAGCAACAAGCAAGGCAGCATCCTTGGAAGGGAACGACAGTCGATGTTTTTGTATCGAGACCCTTCATCAGTACACAAACTCAACAACTGAGTTCCTTGACTATCTTGTGCATTGCAGAAATAACTCACGTCAACAGGCAAACTGGGTCAACTCAACTGCAGTCCAGTTCAGCCCCCACCCAACCCAAGCCCTGTAGCATGACAAATGTAGACTTCCAATTCTTTCCCTGTGGGACAAGGGAAATATTTTTAAAACTTTGTCACACTCCACATATGGCATTGGTAAACCAACGTGCAAGTGTTTGCTTAAGTGGGCAAGCTAAACTGCAAAGGTTCCTGCCTGCTTTAGCCGTGAGCGGCTCGAGAGGAGGCTGAGGTGAAGAGGGGCGAGTGAACTGGGACAGAGGTTTTGGTCTTGGAGCAGATCTCCACCCAGCCTTTTGGCCATGACAGCAGAGGGCAAGTACTCTCTCAAGCTTCACTTCACTGGCCACAGCACCATTCATCAGTTCTGTAATCACTCTATTCTACAAGTTGTTCTGAGACACTCACCAGCCTGTGATTTTTTCTCTGTTCACCCATGGTCTGAAACAAAAAAAGAAAATTATATTTCACAGCTGTTAAAGCCAAGTCCTACAGAGGTACATCATGGAAACAGGCCCTACCTGAGTCTCTGCCAACCAACCACCTACAGGATATCAGAGCTAAATTAGGCTATTTGGCCCATCGAGTATGCTCTGCCAGTCAATTGTGGTTGAACTAGTTCTTTTATTCATTCTATGTCTTCTTCCATTTAGATTAACCCACCCCTCTTTTCCCTGGCTACTTTCTTCTCAACACCCAAGATTTTGCCACTAATCTACATCAGGGACAATTCACAGTGGCTACTTATGACTCACACATCTTTGGGATGTGGGGGGAAACTGAAGCACCCGGGGAAAACCATATAGTCACAGAGACCTGGGCAGAATGGTAATGTAGTGATTGGCACAATGCTTTCACTCCCAGTGACCCGGGTCCATTTCCCGTTGTCGCCTGTAAGGAGTTTGCACATTCACCCTGTGACCGTGTGGGTTTCTTCCAGGTGCTCTAATTTCCTTGCAGAATCTAAAGGCATTAACAGTTGGTAAGTTAATTGGTCATGGTATTGATCTCCCACAATTAGGCAAGGGTTAAATCCGGGGATTGCTGGGTGGTGTATTTCGAAGGGCTATTCATGCTGCATCTCAGTAAATACACAAACAAACAAGTAAATAAAGGAATGCACAGATCATAGCAGAGATTAGTACTGAATCTGGGTCGCTGGAACTGAAGTACATGTGACAAATAAAACTAATCCCCTCATCTTTATAAACTGGTACCATTGTGACACTTTCCTGGATCCAACTCTTCTCTCCTGTGGCTCTGCATGCAGCCCTATTGTGCTGCCACTCTTGCTAACATCCAATCAAAAACAGTAGAGCAGCACAGAAAGCTGTTCATCTGGCTCACGCTAGCATTCAATGTGCATGAACCCTCCCCCTCCATCACTTCACTGTCTCTGCAGACAGCATTCCTGGTGAGCAGCCAGGACGAAGGTAAAACAGATGGAGTCACTAATCAGATTCACTGACATATTTGCCTGCAAACACCTCCAAGCAGTACAACTTCTGTGAAATGTTTTGACTAGTTTTTAGTAACTGAGACATGCAAATCGACCTTCTTCTAATGGAACAGTTTGACAGCATTCTACTGTTGGACTTTCGTATCCCATGATGAAACACAAGGTGTCAGAGCACCCCATTCCAACACTAATTCGCCCCACAATCCCATCAACTTCCACCAACCCACACACCAGGGGCAATCAACAGGAGTCAATGTAAGAGAATGAAAGAAGAAAATGGAAAACCCAGCCAGCCACAAACTCCACACAGACAGCGCCGGCAGGCAGGATCGAATTTGGGTCACTGGAGCTTTGCTGGCAGTGTAACTGTGCTGTCCATAACGAGGTGTAAAGGATGGGTCACGACTCAGTATGAGAAAGCATCACTGACTGGGGCTCTCAGAGAGACAAATGATTGCCATGAGTGAATGTGATTCCCGTAGGCCCTCAAATTAAAATACATTATCAGACTGTCAATCCAGAAACCTGGAGTTCACACCCTTCTACTCGATATTTTAATACACTTTATTAAGTCTTGATCTATTTATGATGACGAGTATACAGAGACACAGCATGGAAACAGGCCTTTTCTGAGTCTGTGCCAACCATTGGGAATGTGTCACAATTGAACCAATTTTTAAAGACAAAGAGATTGGCTTTATTTGTCACATGTACATTGAAACAGAGTGAAATGCTTCATTTTTGTGTCAACAACCAGCCCAGTGCAAGGATTGTTCTAAGGGCAGCCTGCATGTGGCGTCATGCTCACAACTTACTGACCCCGAGACGTAAGATTCTGGAATGTGGGAGGAAACCGAAGCACCCAGAGGAAATCCAAGTGTTGATGGGAAGAAGGAACAAACTCCACACAGACACCGAACAGTGATCGTTGGCTGGTCCTGTGAAGTGTCTGCACTGACTGCTGTGCTACACGTGCCACAAGAAACCAATATGCTCTCTAATGTTCTTCAGGATCCCCTGACATAATACGTCTAGAAGTCAATGAGGCTGCCTCAGCAACCCTCCTAAAGTGGCACATCAGTGGTTCAGTGTTTAAGGGGGTCTGTGGTTTACTCATGTTTATTTCTCGTTGTCTAAGCTTACTGAATGAGGCTCTGTGACAGTGGTTCGCCTGGCAGAAGCAGATGGCATAGCACAACTTACAGGGGTCAGCTTTCCGCTCAGCAGCAGCAGCAGCGTACTCTTCCCGACTCCGTTGGGTCCCACGATACAAACTGAGAGGAGGAAAGAAGGGCGACACATCAGCAAGAGTTCATGGGCTTTTCAATGCAACTCATGGGAACGAGCCTCTTTCCCCCACTCAATAACTGATGTAATACAAAAGCCAAATTCCAACAGCATCTCAACGTCACTAAAAACACCTGAACTTCACCACAACAATCACTCATCACTAGTACATTAATGTCAATGAAAGGCCGAAGTCTTTTAGGAGTTACTAAACAAACACCATTACATTTCAATCTAAAACACACACTCAGTTGAATTATAACTGTAAATTATATAATTCCTTTAACAAGATACAGTCTGTAATTCAGCCAAAAATATCAGTACATTTATTTGTTTGGTTAACAGCCCTTTCCAGACCAACAAGCCTGGGCCAACCAATAATTAACCCACCAGCCCAAAACACAAAGATTCTGGAAATCCAGAGTAACACACACATAAGATGCTGTAAGAACTTAGGAGGTCAGGCAGCATCTATAAAGGAATAAACAGCTGACATTTTGAGCCAAGACCCTTAATAAGGACCTTGGCCTGAAACATCAACAGTCTATTCCTCTCCGGACCTGCTGATGTCCTCCAGCTTTTGTACATGCTAACCTATTAACCCATATGTCTTTGTACTTAAAATTCAAAGTCCTTTATTAGATGCATCCTGTAACTCAGCTTGAAAACATTAACAGTCTCTTGACACTCCCTCAGAGTGGAGGGTAATTTGTGTTTGCTCCACCTCTGCGAGCTCTGAGACTGAAGTAGGATCCAATACCTCTGACACAGATGGGGCAGGTGGTGTCTGAGGGGGCAGGTGGGTATCAGGGAAGGCGATACATCCCTTCCACTGGGTAAATATCTACTGATTTTGAAGTGGAGCTTGTTCTGCATGTAATGCTCCCAAGTGCAGCCTCATCAGGAATTCAGTGAAGGTGGGGAAGGATTGGTGTGGCTAAGGGAGACCTCAGGGTCACAAGACAAAGGAGCAGAATAAGGCTACTCAGCCTGTTGAGTCTGCTCTGCCATTTTATCATGGCTGATTTATTATCCCTCCCAACCTGCCTTCTCCTCATAACTTTTGATAGCCTGACTAATCAAGAACCCATCAACCTCTGCTTTAAATATACCCAATGACTTGGCAGCCAGCAAGTGCACCAGACATTCCAGTGCCAGCACAGCATGCCCATGATGTTCAGCAAAAACATCAGCAGGACAAGCCCCTTGCCTCCCTCCCACCCACCCAAACACAAAGACGGTCCTCAAATCCCAGCACATTGAGTAACCAGAAGGGAGGGATCCCCAGGAGGTGAAGAGGACATCAGATCTTTCCAAGGAGATACCTTCAAATCCCTGAAGTTTGTCCGCTAATCCCCTAACGATGGTGCTTCATGTTTGTTTGGGGCTGGTATTGGATGTGCGATGCACCAATCTGAGTGTAAGCATAGCCCGAGACAGTGGCTGGGGAAATATATGTCGTGTTGGAGGATTTCGTGGGGACAGCACTGCTAGCATCTCCTTCAGACCCACTGTAGGTGAACAGGAAGGCACGGGCCAGTGATCCTCGTTAGACCACGAGATTTAAGCCAGTTTGAAATCTTGATTTTCAAATAGGTGGTTAAAACCTGATAGAGTGGAGTTTGTGATGATTATCTGTCTTCACTAAAAGGATTCTAAAGTGCGGAAACTGCTCAGTGACTTGTCACTGTAAACTTTCTTCTTATGGCACATAGAGAAGTCAGCACTTCATCGATGTGTTGTAAACAGAGCACGTGACTTTAATGTTGCTGCACACATGCAGAAAGGGTCACATGAAGCCAGAGAATCACAGCTTTGAAAAAGCTCTTCTGCCCAAGCAGTCCATGCCACCCACACTTCCCCATCTATGCTGCTGCCATTTGCCCGCGGTCGTCCCCTATTCCTCTAAACCAGGGTTCACGGATCCCTCGGTTAATCGTAGGGGCCCATGGCATAAAGGAGGTTGGGAACCCCTGATCTAAACCATAGAAGGCAAACTTTTTTTTTGAGAGTGTTTGCCTAAATTGGTGATAAACTACTAAAGAAATTCTCTGAAGTGCCTTGGGAATTTTCTTCTCTTTCTGGGAAACCATAAAAAGAAAGTGAACACATTCTAACCGGGATTCTTTAACATATTCCCCATTAATGAGTCATTCACTATGACATTTGATAGTAAGGTTAATCATTATGCATGCCACATGCCAACAAAAACTTCTGCGCCATAGGTTCGCCACCCTAGTTCTAAACCTTTCTTATGTTCAAGTTTCTTCTTTTTTTAAATGTACCTGCCTCAACCACTCATCTTTGAACTCATTCTATACATTCACCGCTCCATGGGTGAAAGAGTTGTCCCTCAGGCTCCTGCTAAATCTCGATTAAGTCATTCAACAACAGTTAAATGCAAGTAAAAATAAATGCTTACTCCTGGAATCCATGTCAATACCAAAGTCCAGGTTCTTGAAAATTGGCTTCTGGTTTTCATAGGCAAAATCTACAGCTGGAATTTGAGACAGAAAGAATGCATCAGTTCAGAACTACAACACCCCATTAACCTTGTACACAGAGAGCATTGGGAATGGGCAATATACTGGAGTGGCTGCACAGAACAGTAAGAGGGATTGCTAAAGGTTAAAGGTTAATGCTAAAGCATTTCATGGACTTGAGATGAACCAAGGACACAAATGGAAGGTGCAGAGAGTGCACAAAAGTACATTTTAAACAGAATCTGGGGGAGCGAAGCATTGCACTTTAAGAAAACCCCAATAAAGAGTATCACTGTGGAAGTTAAAGAGACAATTGACGAATAAGCTAGATGAGCTTCACTTCCCAAATATTCCCTAGGGATACCTTCTGGGTATAACCATGATAAAGAACGTTAATTTGGACATCAAGGGATTGATCAAGATAGAAAGATCATCCACAACTTCACTGATGTGAGGTGTTTAAGGGGTCCAACAGTTCATTTGTCTTTATTTCTTATTACAGAATGAAGGCCCTGCCCTGTGAAAAGGGATGTATGCCTGAAGAGGAAATATTCTGGGCAGCCCAAGGGAAACTTTTAACGAAGTTTCTTTCATTCACTCCAACGCTTACCATGAAGTCCCAGGATGGGGGGACTCAGTGGAGGTGGATTTGGGAATGTAAACTTCACTGTATACTCCCGGGGTCTTTTCAGAAGCTCAGGAGCTTCATTTGACTCCTCGTCTGTGTTCTTCTTCCGGCATTTCTGCTGCTTGCGTGTTAGTGCCTCCCTGGTCTGTTTTTCCTGCAAAATAGAATTTGTTTGAGGAGGAAGTTTAAAGAATGAGGGCATTGATTGAATTGAACTGACGCTCAGCCAGGTTTTTTAAAATTACTACATATTCAGAGTGGTGGGTGCCTGGAATGTGCTGCTAGAGGTTGCAGTGGAGGCAGATATGAAATATTTTAAAGAGGTTTGTAAATAGGCTCATGAATGTGTAGAGAATGGAGGGATGGGGACCACATGCAGCAGAAAGGATTACTTTGATTACTAAGAACATCATTGGCCAAAGGTGTGCTCTACTATGGGACATAGAACAATGTTCTATAGAAGTTTGTGTAAAACTGTACATCCATCTACTGCGCCTTCAATGGTTACATTAGCCAATGGAAAATAGGGGAAGATGACATCATCAGGTGTTATAATCCTTTCTGAGTAACCAAAGAGGCCTGAAGACACTGACAGGACAATTCCTGTCCCTTTAATACAAAAAGAAAACGCTAGTAATTCTCAGCAGATCAGGCAATATCTGTGGAAAGAGAAAGAGTTAACAGCTTGGGTCAAAGATCCTTTGTCAGAACTCTTTAATTTCAGCATCCAGCATCCACAGTTGTTCTGTGTGATTTTTTAAAAATCCCTTTTAATCCACATTTTTTAAACTTATGATCCAGGTTTAAAATACGCTACTGTGCTGCCCAAGATCAAATAGCTTAATGTTATTAGAGCACCAGTGACCCAGGTTCAATCCCGATGCGGTCTGTAAGGAGTTTGTACGTTCTCCTCGTGACCACATGGGCTCCCTCCGGGTGCACCGCTTTCCTCCCACATTCTAGATTAGTAGGTTAATTTGTCACATGGGTGTAATTGGGCCGGAAGGGCCTGTCAACCTGTTGCATCTCTAAATAAAATAAATGATATGCATCTGGATTTTCAAAATCCTTGTATGAAGTTCTACATAGAAGGCACCATGAGCTGAACTAAAATAGGAGCATGGAGGTTAAGGCAAAAAGTGGGAAAGTGCTCCACAGTGATGAGACTATTTTAACATAAAAATCTGGTCTCAAATCACAAGTACAGTTTCTTCCACCACAGGTAAAGTATTCCAAAAAGAATTGCCAACATGTAATACTTCACACAAACCACCTACTGCCTGCTTGGTCGACTTGCCGCCTGCTTTCAGATCTTTAAGCCTTTTCTCTTGTTTCTCATAGAGTTTCAGTTGCTCCTTTTGTTTCTGCTGGTACATCTTCTTAAAAGTATCTGGAACATACACAAGACACACAGGAATCAGAACCAGCACATAGCTTCTCAGGGACTGTACACAGAGATACAGCTGAGCTAGCAGGGAATAGCTTTCCAGGCCACAATTCAAACCTGTTATGGAAGATCATTGTCATACAAAGTCATACACAGTCACCCCACCTTTAGTCAGAGTCATAAAACACAATAGCACAGAATCAGGCCCTTCTGTCCATCTATTGATCTACCTAGTCCCACAGACCTGCACCCAAATCAGTCCTCCATACCACTCCCATCCATGAACCTCTCCAAATGAAATACTCAAGAAAGTGGCATCTATCAAGGATTCACACTTGGGTCATGCCCTCTTTTCGCTGCTACCAGTAGGGCAGGAGGTACAGAAGCCTGCAGTCCCACTCCATCTGGGTTCAGCAACAGCTACTTTCCTACAACCACCTGGCCCTAGAAACTGACCTGCATAACCCTAACCCTACCTCAGCAACAGGAAACTGCAGACCACCTCTTGCACCACCATGGACCTTTGTGTTGTACAAAGCAAGACATTAGTGCAAATTCTTTATCTTGTCTTGTATAATTTATGCTTTACGTGCTTGTGACGCCTGTGAAGCTGCTGCAAGTAAACTTCATTGTACCTGGATCTCACCGTGCTTGTATACAGGACAATAACCACGACTTGACCTGAATTTTACTTTCCATTCCTCCCTTCTGAAAATCCTACCTCTTACTGGCTGGCTGTCAAACAAAGAAACATCAATAACAGCTTCTGCAAGGAGCAAACTCAGCGTTTCCAGTTTTTGATTTAATTTTTCTAGCACGCTGCTGGGTTTCCTGTTCCTCACACTCATGCTTACAACTTTGCTGACACTCTGCTTTTCCCAACACTTTTCTCGTTTGCAAACTCTTCACTTTCACCTGGTATTTGATGAATAACACGTTTGGTCAACTTTGAAATGAACTGCATTCATTGCAAGATCATCTCCGAGTCTCCACCAATTCTAAGACACTTACAAATCAGTCAAGCATTTCCTAAAAAATTTCAAAGCCCAAAATCATCCTTATTGCGCATCACTTACTGTAGTTTCCTCTGTAGTAAAAGAGCTTCTGCATGTCTAGATGAATGACATCTGTGCAGACATCATCCAGGAAACCTTGGTCGTGGGACACAATGAGCAGCGTTTTCTTCCAAGTCTGCAGGTAGCTGGCAAGGAGACACACAAATGGATCTCAAAAAGGTATATAAAAGACATATAAAGACAGTTTCCAGTATATTATTAAGTCACAAATACCCTCCACTTAACCAGGAAGTAACTAGATTTATTGCCGTGGGTAGTGTGTGGAAGAGAGAAACTGACATCTCAGATTCTGCTTTTACACTGCTTCAATTTCAGATAGATTTCACACAAACTTTAGGTTTAGGTACAGTCTGATTTGGTTGCTGCAATCCAAGGAACCGTGATTTTATTACATTCTGAAAATCAACAGTTTGATATGACATCTGAAGCAAGAATGGTGCTTGACCATCAGGAGAGAACCTTTAAACAACTTCGAGCCACATTAATGCAATAGTGCATGTTCTAAACGTCAGAGCTTCTGCCAAAGGAATATCAACTTTTAACAGGTTCCTTTGTCAGTATTGCCTGAGGATGCAGCACCTCTGCATACTGCGTCAAAGTGAAATCAAAGTGTCTGATAATCCAAGAACCATACCCAATCCATGAAGGACCAAACTCAACTGACGTGACTTGGCAAATTAGCTCGGCCACATCAACTGGGAGAACTGGTCTCATGCCTCTGCCTACTGGACTGTTTAACTTCAATGTGCAAGGTACACAATTTAATGGATCACCAAAATACCAGGTGTGATTATGTTTGAAATAGATCCTCATCACCTGTTCAAAGCTTCATGGCTCCTTGGTTGTTGTTTGACGAAGTTCTGAGTATTGATTCTGAAATTTTAAACAGAAATGACTCTGCCAGTTATAAAGCCATAAACTTACTTGTTAAGCCAGATGACCGCATTAAGGTCCAGATGGTTTGTGGGCTCATCCAGCATCAGTAACGTTGGCTCCATAAACAAAGCTCTAACAGAGAACAAGGACACCATAAGGACACATGCACAGAGACTGTACAGATTTTTTTTTGTAAAATCAGCGGTACAACTGGTTTATAGATTGGTTAAAGATTTGTTAGTCACATGTACATTGAAACATACGTATTTTATATCAAGGATTGTGCTGCTAGCACCCACAATTTATTATCCCTGACCCGCAAATCTGTGTAATGTGGAAGACTGGAGCACCCAAAGGAAATCCAGACTGCGAAAGGGAGAACATACAAACTCCTTACAAACAGCAGTGGGAATTAAAACCCAATCTTACAATCGGCACTGTAAAACATTATGCAAACTGCCTATCCATCATTCCATCCTTATTTTATGCATAACCGTCACCATTTATTCATGTAATCCAGATAAAAACAATCCTATAATTGATGTTAGAGGTGTAGATAGATACTTTATTCATCCCCATGGGGAAATTCAACATTTTTTCCAATGTCCCATACACTTATTGTAGCAAAACTAATTACATACAATACTTAACTCAGTAAAAATATGATATGCATCTAAAATCACCCTCTCAAAAAGCATTAATAATAGCTTTTAAAAAGTTCTTAAGTAGTTTACTTAAATACATTGAGTCCTAACCCCGGCACTTTAACATATCTTACTCCTGGCGGTTGAATTGTAAAGCCGAATGGCATTGGGGAGTATTGATCTCTTCATCCTGTCTGAGGAGCATTGCATCGATAGCAACCTGTCGCTGAAACTGCTTCTCTGTCTCTGGATGGTGCTATGTAGAGGATGTTCAGGGTTTTCCATAATTGACCGTAGCCTACTCAGTGCCCTTCGCTCTGCTACCGATGTTATACTCTCCAGTACTTTGCCCACGACAGAGCCCGCCTTCCTTACCAGCTTATTAAGACGTGAGGCGTCCCTCTTCCTAATGCTGCCTCCCCAACACGCCACCACAAAGAAGAGGGCGCTCTCCACAACTGACCTATAGAACATCTTCAGCATCTCACTACAAACATTGAATGACGCCAACCTTCTAAGGAAGTACAGTCGACTCTGTGCCTTCCTGCACAAGGCATCTGTGTTGGCAGTCCAGTCTAGCTTCTCGTCTAACTGTACTCCCAGATACTTGTAGGTCTTAACCTGTTCCACACATTCTCCATTAATGATCACTGGCTCCATATGAGGCCTAGATCTCCTAAAGTCCACCACCATCTCCTTGGTCTTGGTGATATTGAGACGCAGGTAGTTTGAGTTGCACCATATCACAAAGTCCTGTATTAGTTTCCTATACTCTTCCTCCTGTCCATTCCTGACACGTATTAATCTTACATGAAATTATGAGGGGCATAGATGAGCTGAATGGACATAGGGAAAGGGGTTCAAAAATTAGAGGGCATAGGTTTAAGATGAGTAGGGAAAGTAGGGACAAATTTTTCCAGAGGTTCGATGAGATATATGAGCTGATTTAAGCCATTAGTTCATCGGTTAGTGGGTATACAGTATAGAACAATCTGACCAAGGAAGTGGTACAAGTAAAGATACCTTTTAAAGGCAATTACAGTACACAGGTACAGTACATGGAAAGGCTTAGAGGAGTGTGGGCCAAACAAGCAAATGGTACTTGCTTGGCTCAGCATTTTGCTGTGTGGTAGAGTTGTGCTTCTGTGCTGTACAACTCTATCTAAAGGAGTAGCCCCTAAGCCCAAGCGGCTCTGCACAGAAAACGCACCGTTCCTTCAGCATTGTCCTTACCTAGCCAGAGAGACACGCATTCTCCAGCCTCCGGAGAATTTCTTGGTGGGCCGGTTCTGCATCTCGGGAGTGAAACCCAAACCTGCCAGGATTCGGCGGGCTTTAGCTTCTGCCGCAGCAGCACCCATGGCACGCAGCTCCTCGTACACCTGCAGAAAAGGGTGGTTGAACCATGGTGACGGGGATGTCACTGATAAACAGGGTGCAGGTACAGTCTTTTGTAGGAGACATTCATTGCCTAGAACTTGTGTGACACAAGTGGTACTTGCTGCTTATCAGAACTCATCTGAATTTCATCTGATCTTCTTGCAGACAGCTTGTTTCTGTTCCTTGATCTGTGCAGTCAATGAACCCTGCCTACTTTTTATTCTTTTAAAAGGTCAGTTATTTATCAAAAAGAGTCATGAAAACTATCCCCACTGATCTCCCTCCTGGCACTTCTCCCTGCAAGAGGCTCATTGTTACAGCTACCTACGCCACCATTCAGTCCCTCCAGGTGAGGCAACAGTTTATGTGGAGTCGTTGGGGTAGTTCACTGCATCAGGTACTGCTGGTGTAGTCTCCTCTACATTGGTGAGACCTGACGTAGACTGGGAGATCACTTCGCTCCATCCACCAAAACAGGCAGAATTTCCCAGTCACCACCCATTTTAATTTTACTCCCCATTTCCGGTTCATGGTCTCTTCTACAGCCACTCTCAGGTTAGAGGAGCAACACCTCATCTGGGCAGCTTCCAACTTGATAGCATGAAAATCGATTTCTCTAACTTCTGTTAATTACCCCCGCCCCCCCCCCCCCCCCCCTTTCCCATTCCTCATTCTGGCTTCCCTATTCTCCTCACCTGCCCATCACCTCCCTCTGGTGCCCTTTCTTTTACAGCGGACTGAAAAGTTTGAGCATGTAGATATTAAGAAAGAGGATGTGCTGGAGCTTTTGGAAAGCATCAAGTTGGATAAGTCTCTGAGACCGGACGGAATGTACCCCAGGCTACTGTGGGAAGCAAGAGAGGAGACTGCTGAGCCTCTGGCAATGATATTTGCATCATCAATGAGGACGGGAGAGGTTCTGGAGGATTGGATAGCTGCAGATGTTGTTCCCGTATTCAAGAAAGGGAGTAGAGATAGCCCAGGAAATTATAGACCAGTGAGTCTTACTTCAGTGGTTGGTAAGTTGATAGAGAAGACCCTGAGAAGCAGGATTTATGAACATTTGGAGAGGCATAGTATGATCAGGAATAGTCAGCATGGATTTGTGAAAGGAAGGTTGTGCCTTACGAGCCCGATAGAATGTTTTTGATGATGTGACTAAACAAAGTAGAGCCATAGATGTAGTGTATATGGATTTCAGCAAGGCATTTGATAAGGTACCCCATGCCAGGCTTATTGAGAAAGGAAGGAGGCATGGGATCCAAGAGGGCATTGCTTGATGGATCCAGAACTGGCTTGCTCACAGAAGGCAAAGAGTGGCTGTAGACAGGTCACATTCTGCATGGAGGTCAGGACCAGTGGAGTGCCTCAGGGATCTGTTCTTGGACCCTTACTCTTTGTGATTTTTATAAATGACCTGGATGAGGATGTGGAGGGATGGGTTAATCAATTTGCTGATGACACAAAGGTTGAGGTGTTGTTGGTCGTGTGGAGGGATGTCTGAGGTTACAGTGGGTCATCGATGGGATGCAAAACTGGGCTGAGAAGTGGCAGATGGGAGTTCAACCCAGATTAAGTGTAAGGTGGTTCATTTTGGTAGGTCAAATAAGATGGCAGAATATAGTATTAATGGTAAGACTCTTGGCAGTGTGGAGGATCAGAGGGATCTTGGGGACCAAGTCCACAGGACACTCAAAGCTGCTGTGCAGGTTGACTCTGTGGTTAAGAAAGCATATGGTGCATTGGCCTTCATCAATCGTGGGGTTGAGTTTAAGAGCTGAGAGGTAATGTTGCAATTATACAGGACCCTGGTCAGACCCCATTTTGAGTACTGTGCTCAGTTCTAGTTGCCACACTGTAGGAAGGACATGGAAACCATAGAAAGGGTGCAGAGGGGATTTACAGGGACATTGCCTGGAATGGGGAGAATGCCTATGAGAATAGGTTGAGTGAACTCAGCTTTTTTTCCTTGGAGCGACAGAGGATGAGAGGTGACGTGATAGAGGTGTATAAGGTGATGAGAGGCATTGATTGTGTGGATAATCAGAGGCTTTTTCCCAGGGCTGAAATGGCTAGCACAAGAGGGCACAGTTTTAAGGTGCTTGGAAGTAGGTACAGAGGAGATGTCACGGGTAAGTTTTTTTACGCAGAGAGTGGTGAGTGCGTGGAATGGGCTGCCGGCAACGGTGGTGGAGGCGGATACAATAGGATCTTTTAAGTCTCCTGGACAGGTGCATGGAGCTCAGAAAAATAGAAAGCTATGGGTAACCCTAGGTAATTTCTATGGTAAGGGCATGTTCGGCACAGCTTTGTGGGCCGAAGGGCCTGTATCGTGCTGTAGTTTCTTTCCCTTTCACCCATGGTCCACTCTCCTCTTCCAGCAGATTCTTATTTCAACCCCCTCCACCACCCACCTTCTCCCTCGTGTAGTCTCACCTATCACCTGCCATCCTGTACTCCGTCTCCCCTCCCCTCCCCTCCAGCACCTTCTTATTCTGGCTCCTATAACCTTCTTCCCAGTCCTGACGAAGTGTCTCAGCACAAAACATTGACTACTTATTTCCCTTTGAAGATGCTGCCAGACCTGCTGAGTTCCTCCAGCATTCTGCAAGTTTTTTTCCTGAGGGAACCAACTGGCTGTTAAGCAGAACAGCAGTGACACAGTCCCTATGGAAATGAATGCTCCCCACGTGTAAACAAATGGTAAATAATGCAAAGACAAAAACAACACAAACCCCAAGAGCCACCTGTTTACATTCAGCAAGAACTGACAAACCTGCTGAATCACAACAGACACACATCAGGAGTCACAACACCGATTTAAAATTAATGAATATGTTGAGGGCTTTCTTTTGAAAAGTGAAAGTAAAGAGTGATGTGACAGATTCCTTTAAAATTTTAATATGGTTTGATCAACTGAACATTCCAAAACCCTTCAATTTTCAGGCAGATAAATACCAGATTCATAAATACCAGAAAGGAGCAGAAATAAGGGGCCAGATGGACAACTTCTATGCTAGGCATTCTGTACCACAGCATGGATCACATAATTTTATTATATTTTTATTATAATCGTGCCAATAACATTATACTGTCTTACATAAACTGCACCTCACATTTCATATCAATTTGTCCATCTTCAGAGCAGGCCACTCAGGGACTTGTGCTCATATTACTTTGTGACAGTATATTCTGATCGTAACTGTATGTGCTGTGTGTGACTATATGTACTATGTTTTGCGCCTTAGCCCCAGAGGGATATTTCATTTATCTGTGTATGTGCATGGATGAATGGCAATACATTTGAACTTGGATCTGACAACTGCACACCACATCAGGAATGTCAGTGATATGGAATACAAAATGAAGTGGGTTGATGAGCTGACATCCAAGTTCTACCAAGGTAATTACTTGTTATGTAGATTAGACCATTTGGCAGATGGGGCTTGTAGCCATGGTTGGCAGTTCATCTAGAAGGAAAACTCTGATCTCAAACTGCCACTACCATGCTGCTATACCCACTCCATGGGAAAGGGTTCAGGAGTAAACTGAGGGAAAAGTGCAGAGTTGGAGTCCCTAAGGTAGTCTTACATGGTGTTCAGTGCTGGCAAGTCCTGTGACACTGCTGGTGCCGTTTCTTTGGGTTCATCAGCTATGTGAAGAGAGGATGCATGCTACATGGGCAAAAGCTTGGTCTCCATACTGTACTGCCCCAGCTTGCATATCTAAACATAAAGGATGATCAACTATGGTCAACTCTGACCAACTGAGGCCTCAGCTCAGCTAGATTAGACCAGGAGAGGCCATTGATGAACAAGAGAAAATCTGCAGATGCTGGAAATCTAAAGCAGCACACACAAACTGCCAGAGGAACTCAGGTCAGGCAGCATCTATGGAAACTAGCAGTCAACATTTTGGGCTGAGACCCTTCTTCAGGACTGGAAAGGAAGGGGGAAGATGCCAGAATAAAAAGTGTGTGTGGGGGGGGGGGGGGGGGGGGGGAAGGAACGAGGAGAGCTAGAATGTGATAGGTGCTATTCATGATGCTCACACCTAGGAACCTGAAGCTCTCAACCTCAGCACTGTTGATGTGGGCTGTAATTACGTACCAAACTCCGTTCTGAAGTCAATGGCCAGCTCTTTTGTTGACACTGAGAGGAAGGCTGTTATCATGATGACTGGGCTCTCTATTTCCTTCCTGTACTCTGACTCATTGTTATTTGAGATTCGTCCCACTATGGTGGCATCAGTTACGAACCTGTAGATAGAGTTAGAGCAGAACCTGGCCATGTCGTCATGACTGTTGAGGGAGTAGAGTAGGGGCTGAGGACACAACCTTGTGGGGCAATGTTTAGAGTAATTGTGGTGGAGGTGGTGTTGGTGGCTCTCCGTACCGATTGGGGTCTGTTGGTCAGATTGAATGTTGAACTCACCTTCTGCAGTCTTTCACCAGCGCGGTCATCGCCTTTCTCTAAGAGACTCTGGAGCTGGCGCTCTTCTTCCAAAAGCTTCAGCCTCTTTGTATCGGCTTTCAGAACGGCATCGACTGCTGCTGTGTCATCAGCCTTCACCTCTGAGGAGGGATTCCACAAGATTTATTAATTGAATGCAGAAGTTTCTCAACAACCACTCCTTGCAAGCCAAACCTTGGGGTATTGTGTTCAGTTCTAGTTGCCCCATCACAGGGGGCTTTGAGGGGGGAGGGATTAGAGGGATTTAGCCGTAGAGGTTGGGCACCATGGTAATATAGTGGTTTGCGTGACTCTATTACAGCTCAGGGCGTCCCGCAGTTCAAATCTGGTGCTGTTCTGTAAGGAGTCTCTGTACGTCCTCCCCGCGGGTTTTCTCCAGCTCCTCCCACAGTCCAAAGCTGTATTGGGTGGGCTAATCGGTCATTGTAAACTGTCCCGTGACTAGGTTAGGGTTAGTTGGGTTTGTCGTGGTTGCTGGGGCAACGTGGTTTGAAGGGTCGGAAGCGCCTACTCCAAGCTGTATCGCTAAGTAAATAAACAAACCAACAGCCTGGATTGCTTCCTCTGGAGCACCAGGGGTTAAACTGGACATCAGATAGAAGTTTTAACATTATGAGAGGGTAGACATTCAGGGGTAGAAATATCAAGTACTAGGGAACATCATTAAGGTGAGATGTGCAGGGCAATACAATTTTAATTAGAGTGGAAGGTACCTGGAAGCAGGTACAACTGTGGTGTTTAAGCAGCTGTTATTACATGGTACACATGAACATGCAGGATATAGATGGATATGGATCATGTTTAGGCAGAAAAGATTTAGTTTAATCTCTCAATTCTTAAATCATATTCTGTGCAGACATTACAGACTGCAAGGCCTGTTCCTGTCCTGTTTAACGTATGCATCTTTTCCAGCCCCACTACCCTATCAAAGTGCATTCTGGATTCATGCTCCACTAAAAGCAACAAATAACTGTGATTGAAATATATATGGATCCTACTGTCTTTATATATCATCTGAAAGGAACATTGAAAGCCAAACTTACAGAACGGCACCAAAGTTGGTTTTATACAGAGGAATGCAAACTATTTGGGAAAGGCAGATAACAGATAATAAAGCCTGTCCATCTACTCTCGATATCCATGCAGGAACATTTGCCAGGTACACCATGGTCACACAAATAACATGGAGTTCAGCTTACCTTGTTCACAGAGGAGCACATCAATGTTGGGTGGGATGTTCAGTACTCTATTCTGGATGTGTTTCAGCAGTGTTGTCTTACCCTTGCTGGGAGAGAAGGGAAAACTTCAGTGTATCAATCCACATTTTCAAGAGGAAATTTTTAAAAATGGGAATTTTGAGGGCCTGTACTGCGCCTCTGAGTAGCCAGGAGAGCTTTGGTTTTCACCAAGGCTTCCATTGATCAAGGCATGCACTCCATGTTTGCTGAACAGAAACTATTGGAATTTCCCTTATCTCTTGAAGATTTCTTTAATTATGGAAGCAAATGGCTGCTCTGTGCACAAGTTCAAATTCAGCTGGTGTCAGTAATACAGAACAGAAACAGGCCGTTCAACCCAACTGACCAAGATTCCCACTTAAACTACTCCCATTAGGCTCATGTACCACCCAACCTTTCCAAAAAACATACCCATCCAGATGTCTTAAATATTACTCTATTCGTCTTAACTGCTGCCTCTGGCAGCTCAGTCCATGCACATGTACACGTACTCTGTGTAGTTACCCGAGATCCGCTTTAAATCATTTTCCTCTCACCTTAAGCTTATGCCGTTTAGTTTTTGATTCCCTTTCCTGGGGAGCTAAGGGGGTGAGAAATGCCTGTGGTCAAAGTCCTAGCCTCTCCTTTCAACTCAGCCCCTGAAGTCCCTTGTAAATCATCTTTGCACTCTTTCCAGCTTAACACTCTTATAATAGGGTAACCAAAATAGTAAAAGAACATTTGGCTCAATAAACGGGTTACCTAATTTAGTGCTACTTCCTGCTCTAGAAAGTACCACAAGCTGGTAAGTTTGTTAATATTCAGAAGAAAATACTTGCATTTATTTGGGAAATTCCATGCCCCTAGGATGATCCAAGGAGCTTCAGAAGCAAAGGAAGCCAGATACAGAAGCAGCAAGAGGCCTCAAGCCAGATTCACCAGTAAGTGATTTATGATTCATATCCAAGGTACTATCTCTGTAATTGAAATCTATCAATCTTAATTGACCCTTTCATGGAAATAATTCAAATTTTTACTATCCTTTGACAGGCAAAAGTATGCCCAACTTGCCAGGTGAAAGAGATAGGTTCCATATTCAGGAGATACTGTGAAACCAGTTTGTACCATGCTTCTGGGAGCTCTTAAACTATTTGCAATTGAGCAAAGTAGCAGTTTGCAGAGCTGGGCCCACAATCAGAAAACAATGCCAAGACTTATTTTTAGTGAATGTCCTGAGGGAAACACTCTCATGATCTTTAATATAAAGTTGAAGTGGAGAGATGGGATGGGGCACGTTGATAAGATCTACTCCAGTGTTAATCATGCACGCTTCATCAGCGCTAAACCTGTGTACTCTGAATATATTAGGCAACAGCCAAGGGATTACTCTACATTGCGCAATAACTCTTTTCACCATAATTACAGTAGGTAATTGTTACAATAGTTATTCTTGATACCAATACAAGATTAAAGATTAGCTTTATTTGACATATGTACATAGAAACAGTGAAATGAGCTGCTTGTGCTGGGGACAGACATGCTGTCGACGTGCTTCTGACCCCAACAAAACATGCCCGCAACTTACTAACCCTAAAAGTACAACTTTTGAATGTGGGAGGAAACCAGAGCACCCGGAGGAAACCCACAGGGTTACAAGCAGAAAGTATAAACTCCTTACAGACAGTGGGGGAATTGAATCATAATCGCTTTCTCTGGCACTATAACCACTACGGAACTGAGCTACGATAAAAGCATGCAAGCCTATTATTACAAGGTTGACAAATGCAAGAAGTACATTATTCCCTAATAACTGAAAACTGCTTAAGCATTGAGACACAAAAGACTGAAGATGCTGGAATCTGGAGCGACAAATAATCTGCTGGAGGAACTCGGCAGGTTGGGCATCATCTGTGGGGAGGAAGTAATTGTTGACATTGTGAAACCGTGTTGTTGAATTGTTGAAACCGTGCATTGAAAACTCCTTCCCCATTCTTCACAGGCGCTATTCAATCTGCTGAGCTCCTCCAGAAGAGTACTAGTTGCTTCAGGTTAAAGTTCTCAAGAAGCCTCATTTTTCAACTTACCCGTTAGGTCCGACCAGACCATATCTCCTTCCAGCCACAATGTACAAGTCGGCATTGACGAACAGTTCTTTCCCATGAGCTGAGATGCTGAACCTTTCCAGCTGAAAATTACAAAAATGGGTTCATTAAGAGCAATGCAAGCTGACAGCAGGGGATTTGGGTGGCGTTGAAGATGAGGGTCAAATAGTCACAAAAACAGGCATGATGAGTCTAGGATCAGAACAGAAGGATGTCCCATCAGATAGAGGAACTTCTTTAGCCAGAGGATTTAGCCAAGTCCACAGTGAATCTGTGGAATTCATTTCCACAGGTGGTTGTGGAGGCCAAGTCATTGGGTGTATTTAAAGTGGAGGGTGGGAGGACCTTGTTAGTAAGGGCATCGGGAGACAGCAGGAGAAATGGGTTGAGGGGGATAATAAATCAGTGATAAATGGCAGAGCAGCCTCAATGGACCAAATGGCTTAATTCTGCTCCCATGTCTTATGGTCTTGAATCAGATCCAATGGCAGAACACCCGATGGGCCGAATGGCTTAAATCTAATTCTGTCTTATGGTTGAATCAAATGGCAGAACAGACTTGATGAGCCAAATGATCTAATTCTGCTCCTATGTCTTATGGTCTTGCAACAGGATTATGATACCGAGATAAAGTACTGTCGTGCGAGCTTTGTGTTACCTAAACACCTTTCAGTGTGCTTCCAGCAGTCATTTCTGAAATCCCTATGCTTACAATTATCCAAACTTTTCAAGAACAGGAGCCTTGAAGGGTCCTTGCCAAGAAAGCAGCCAAGTTCACAATTCCACGCCCACTTCATTGGCTTTCTAACATTTACCAAACAGTACCACCAGATTCCCTCCCCTCCGTCCAATTGTTGCCAAAATTTGACCCTATTCACACACAGCTTCCCTTGCAATACTGACATACAATGCTATGTTTAAGACAAATAGCATTGAATGCATACTAGATGTCATTGATACAAAAGCGGATGACTATTTGCACTATAAAAGGTATCTGTCACCCTCAACTGATCGGTACCTTTCTGGACTATTTTTGTTGTAATGAGTACAAGCAGGAATATTTGCAGAAGCAAAATGAACAAAAAAAAATCAAATCTAAATCCAAAGGAGTGGAAAGGAGTGGTATTTCCCAAACACGAGGAAATCTGCAGATGCTGGAAATTCAAGCAACACACACAAAATGCTGGTGGAATGCAGCCGGCCAGGCAGCATCTAGAGGGAGAAGCACTGTCGACGTTTCAGGCCGAGACCCTTCGTCAGGACTAACTGAAAGAAGAGATAGTAGAAGATTTGAGAGAGGGATGGGGAGATCTGAAATGATAGAAGACAGGAGGGGGAGGGATGAAGCTAAGAGCTGGAAAGTTGATTGGCAAAAGGGATACACAGCTGGAGAAGGGAAAGGATCATGGAACGGGAGGCCTAGGGAAAAAGGGGGAGGGAAGCACCAGAGGGAGATGGAGAGCAGGCAAGGAGTGATTGTGAGAGGGACAGAGAGGAAAAAAGAGAAAAGAAAAAAAGGGAAAAAATAAATATGGGGCAAGAAGGGGAGAAGGGGCATTAACAGAAGTTGGAGAAACTGATGTTCATGCCATCAGGTTGGAGGCTACCCGGATGGAATATAAGGTGTTGTTCCTCCAAACTGAGTGAGGCTTCATCTTGACAGTAGAGAAGGCAATGGACAGACATATCAGAATGGGAATGGGACGTGGAATTAAAATGTGTGGCCACTGGGAGATCCTGCTTTCTCTGGCGGACAGAGGGTAGGTGTTCAGTGAAATGGTCTCCCAGTCTGTGCTGGGTCTCACCAATATACAGGCCGCCACAGGAGCACTGGACACAGTATACCACACCAGCCGACTCACAGGTGAAGTGTCGCCTCACCTGGAAGAACTGTCTGGGGCCCTGAATGGTGGTGAGGGAGGAAGCGCAAGGGCAGGTGTAGCACTTGTTCTGCTTACAAGGATAAGTGCCAGAGAGATCGATGGGAAGGGATGGAATGGACAAGGGAGTCACGTAGGGAGCAATCCCTGTGGAAAGCGGGGGGGTGGGGAAGAAGAGGGGTGTTGGGAGGAACAACCCCTTATATTCCGTCTGGGTAGCCTCCAACCTGATAGCATGAACATTAATTTCTCTAACTTCCATTAATGCCCCTCCTCCCCTTCTTACCCCTCCCTTATTTATCTATCATTTTTTCCTTTTCTCTTTCTTTTCTCCCGGTGTGCCTTCTATATACTGGAGAGACCCAATGCAGACTGAGAGACCATTTCGCTAAACACCTACTCTTTATCCGCCAGAGAAAGCAGAATCTCCCAGTGGCCACACATTTTAATTCCATGTCCCATTCCCATTCTGATATGTCTATCCATGGCCTCCTCTACTGTCAAGATGAAGCTACACTCAGTCTGGAGGAATAACACCATCAGGTAGCCTCTAACTTGATGGCATGAACATTGATTTCTCTAACTTCCGTTAATGCCCCGCCTCCCCTTCTTGCCCCATCCCTGATTTATTTATTCCCCTTTCTTTTTTTCCTCTTTCTGTCCCTCCCACAATCACTCCTTGCCTGTTCTCCATCTCCCTCTGGTGCTCCCCTCCCTCTTTCTTTCTCCCAAGGCCTCCCGTTCCATGATCTTCTCCCTTCTCCAGCTGTGTATCCCTTTTGCCAATCAACCTTCCAGCTCTTAGCTTCGTCCCTTCCCCTCCTGTCTTCTCCTATTATTTCAGATCTCCCCCTCCCCCTCTCAAATCTTCTACTATCTCTTCTTTCAGTTAGTCCTGATGAAGGGTCTCGGCCCCAAACGTCGAATGCACTTCTTCCTATAGATGCTGCCTGGCCTGCTGCATTCCACCAGAATTTTGTGTGTTGCTGGTATTTCCCAAAACCATGAATGAGAGATTCAACCATCATTTAACTTAAGTTTTGGAAAGAGGTAAAAATTAAACAGCGTTCTGATCAATCAGAAGTCAAACAAGACCCACATTTGTGTATTTGTCAGGCAATTAGCAAACCAAGGGGATTGAAAAGAGGATTTGCATGTATCCTTGGCTTCTCCTAAGCTACAAATCTGTCCCTTCAGGATGCTGTGAAATTGTTCTTCAGCCTTTCCATTTCCATCCCAGCTTGTCTACTCCAGCAGAGCTGACTTGACTCAATAAGTAGATTCCCTGTGATAATGGGCGCTTCATGCTCAGACAATGAAGTCTAAGACAGTTTAATGGTTCCACTACCCTGCCAAAACAGGCACCTTGATATCCGATGCGTTCTCCAGCATTGCTTGTCGTGATGACTGCTCAGCTTGTGACACAGAGAAGTCACCCTCCGCATCATTTGAAGCTTTTAGTATGTCCACTTGCCGTTGAAATTCCATCTGAGAAGGAGAAAAGAAACAAATGTGGATATTAAACTTTTCTGGAATCAATATTCCAAGTAAAAAATTTCAGAAATAACTTTTCTGGGTTAAACAATGCTGACTTGTCCAACAACTAGTTAGGGTTCAAACACTTGATACTTTTAATAAGGAAACACTAGAGACTGTGCAGAAGTTGAAATGTGCATGCACCAGATTAAAGGGTCTCGATCTGAAATGTCAACCATTCATTCCGTCGATGGATACTGCCCAACCCGCTGAGTTTCTACAGTGGTTAATTTTAATAAATATAGTGGGTGCAACTTATTGATCTTTGCACAAGTTAAAAAACTAACCAAGGTATTACAGCAAAACACTTCCTGTTATTTTAATGTTTGGGGCAAAACCCATGAAGAGGACTTACTTACATAACCATATGTCATAATCATTGCTTTATCCATAAATGGATGGTAAACTTTGCTTAGGAAAGCAAAACAAAAATTAGTACTTAAAGTAATTTGCAGCTCTTACCTGTTTTTTCATTTTCTTTTTCTCTTTCTTACTTAAATTAGCATATTTGTCATCTACTGCCTTTTTGTTTTCTTCCTTTCCTTCCTCCTCCACTTCATCCTCATCATCTTCATTCTGCAGTATTAGGAAGCACAAAAAGATTGTCCGTATTCAGTGCATAGGTACACTTTATACCCAAACTACTACTCTCATGGGTAGCGACCAATACCCGTTTTAATCAGTTCCAAATGCACATGATGGCATATTCCTTCCATGATAATCACACTGTTTAAAACAATTACCACGATTCGGAAAACAGTTTTGTGTACTTTCATATGTACAAATTCCTTCTTTTTATGCTAAGCCAAGTCCAGCAACCCTGCAGCAATAACATTCCATGAGTGAAAAATCTACACTGCTTTTGGTCTTGCATCAAAGCTCTGTGTATGTGTTCTAACCTTAACTTTTCCTTCGCCCTTAGAACTCTCTTCTTCATCCTCATCCAGCTCCTCCTCCTCATCATCTTCCATATCCAAGGCACTAAAGGAATTTGCAGGCTGTTGGAAAACAGAAGTTAGTTTAACATTGATTTATATCGGTAAACCAGGCAAACTGCTACAAAGCAGCTTGTGTGATCATCATTCCTGTAAATACGCGCACACGTATGCACGTAGGTCAGTGTAGCAGTTAGTGCAACTGCTTTACAGCAACAGCGATCACTGGTCAGGGTTTGATTCCCATGGCTATCTGTTCTCTCATGACAATGTGGGTTTCCTCCCGGTGCTGCTTTCCTCCTACATTCCCTAAAGCTGTAAGGATTAGGGATAGTGAATCATGGAAATACTGTATTAAGGCTGGAAGTGCAGCAGTACTTGTGGGCTACCCCCAGCATAATCCTTGAACTGCGAGGGTCATTGATGCAAAACAGCACACGTCACTGTATATTCTGATGTAATTGACAAGTGAAGCTAACCTGAAATCTTAATTGAGGAAAGAAATCATCTCATCTGATCTGTAACCGGACAATTCCTTATTCTGAAATTACATTGTGAGTTTGAAATATACCCACCAACAGAATACATCCTCTGTCAATCCTTGCCAAATAAGGAACTGTTAATGAAAGAAAATTTAGATTTTCCTCAACTCCTCATACTATTTGGGATAAACACATTCATTTTGAAAGGGTCTTCCACCAAAGAAAGATCAGTCACTTTAACTGTTAGCCTTGCCGATTCATTACAAGATAAAGAATCAAGACTGAGTTGCTAACTTCTGGCTCCTTTGCGTCAGGGAGAAAGGGGACCTAGAAGCAAGTTCAAATCTATCACAGAAAGACCAGCGAGGTTCACAAAATTCAACCATTCTAAACAAGGAATGAACGTGTAAGATTGATCATGAAACAAAATCTGCCTGTTAGCAATAATTATTACCACAATGTCTTCTACATGGAGTTAGAAGTTAGTTATCTGCATGAGCTTTGTTCAGTGATTTTAATGAGCAAAACAGGTGATTCTTTACTTCCATGCATCTTATTTACCAACAGTTCAACAGTTCTGACTCTTAAAATTATACATGCAAGGAATGTTTTCCTATTCAGTAGTGTAGGTCACAGCATCACAGGTGCAAAGGAATCAAACTGGATGAAGTGAGGTTATCAAAGTTAGTGCGGCGTAGTTTAATCTTGAATTACTAAACACACTAGGTTATGTTACTTCATGAAACTGTTTTCACTTCAAGCTCACATCATTCAATGTACCTTTCCTTTCTCTCCCCTGGGCTTTGGTTCTTCTTTATGCATTCCTCCTTCTCCATCAGTCTGCTTCACAGTAATGGCACTGCTACCCTGCAGGTGAGTAGCAGCAGGATGCGGTGTTACACTGATTATGTATCAGAGCATCAACCATGCATCAGCTGCAATATAATCAGACTATAGCCACAATACATACATGTCACACCCATGATTCAAGAGGTATTTAAACTGGCCAGGGTATCACGTTGACCATTTCTCCACTGGACTTCCTTGTGCTCAACGAGAGAATGAAAAACCAGCAGGACTACGTCTTGTCATTTATAGTTTTTAATCACTATGCATTTCAATGTACTGCTGCAGCAAAACAACGACATATGCCAGTGATATTAAATCTCAATCTGACTTTGATTCTTGCCATCTCAGTTTCCATCAGAGCCCAAAACTGAACTTCCAAGTGGTCAGTACTGGATCGATCATCCACATGGAGCAAATACTGGATTCATCTGTTGTGTTTTTTTTGTCATTCAGGCCATAATGAGAAGAGAGGGAAGCTTAATGGTTTAAAAAAAAGCCAACAAAGATTTGACAACACACAAAAAGCTGGAGGAACTCAGATCAGGCAGCATCTATGGAAGTGAATAAGCAGTCGACATTTCGGGCTAAGACTGAAAAGGAAGGTGGAAAGATGCCAGAATAAAAAGGTGAAAGGAGGGGAAGGAGGATAGCTAGGAGATAGGTGAAGCTAGGTGGGTACGTAGGGAAGGTAAAAGGCTGGAGAGGAAGGAATCTGATAGGAGAGGAGAGGGAACTAACAGACAAAGGGACCCGGGGGAGGTGATAAGCAGGTGAGAAGAGGTGAGAGGCCAGAGTGGGGAATAGAAGAAGGGGGGGGGGGGATTTTTTTCCCCCAATGGAAGGAGAAATCGATACTCATGCCATCAGGTTGAAGGCTACCCATACGGAATTATAAGGATTCATCAGCACAGCAAAACTATTCTGGTGAAACTTTCCAAGCTCATGGTCTCCACCAAATGGGAGTGATTTCAGGATGTAAACATATAATCATCACATAACACACTAGCCACAAGACACAGGAGTAGAATTAGACCATTCAGCCCATCAACTCTGTCCACGATTCAATCATGGCTCTTTATTTTCCCTTTCAACACCATTCTCCTGCCTGATCCCCATAAACATTTACTTCCTTAGTGATGAAGTGCCCATCAACCTCTGCTTTAATACCCAGTACTATGGCAATGAATTCCAGATTCATCATCTTCAGGCTAAAGAGATTCCTCATCTCTTCTAAAGGGATGGCTTGCTATTCCGAGATAGGGACCTCTCACTCAAGACTCTCACACTAGTGGAAGCATCGTCTAACATTCATTCTATGTTGGCCTTCCAATATTTGGTAGGTTTCAATGAGATCCCTTGCCCCTACCCTCACCGTTCTCATGAATCCCCTCTGGATCCTTTCCAGCGCCAGCAAATCCCTTCTTAGAGAACAGTTCAAAAACTGCTCACTATACTCTTCACGTGGTCTAACCCAAGTCTTATAAAGCCTCAGAATTACATCCTTGCTTTTGTATTCTAGCTTTCTCAAAATTAAACCTAACATTGAATTTGCCTTCCATACAATCAATGCAACCTGCACTAGGACTCCCAAGTCCCTTTGCACCTCCTCTTTCTGAAATTGCTCATTTGCTCCTTCCACCAAAGAGCCTGCCCTGTAGTTCTGTGTTATTTCAGTGCTGCTAAAACTTCATCTTGGAACTTCCAAACTGGAAGTCTTGAAGGAGCACCTTCATAATACAGTTGTAACAGTATAAATTCTATCCTTACGTTTACTTTAAGAACAAATAACTTAAGAGCTCAAATAGTAGCAACCTTTCCTCCACAAGCCCATGTACCTCAAGCTTGAGAAATATTTTGCTTCTTCTGCAGTGATAACTAATGGACAAAAGACATGGGAAGAAGGATAGCATCTTCCGTCTTAGCCCTTCTCAAGGAGTAGACTCTAAATCCCCCAAGAGGACCACAACCTTGTTGTGGTTTGGAGGCTTGCATGCCTCAATGACCCGGAGAGCCATGCTAGCTGGAGTCAGGGCTTTATGTTTTGGCTCTTGGTAGGGTTACCCATGCCAAACAGGTCAAAGGGTAAAGGACAGACTAAGAATGTTCCACTGGTCCTCCAGGTTTGGGGGTTCAGTTCAGGGCCAACAACCCTGACTAGCAAACAAAACTGTTAACAGCGATGAAGAATCCTTGTATGTATGAGTGTGACAGTATTCCTGAGTCTCCACCCAGGTCTTGCATGACTGACAGTAGTGAAAACTGAGAAACATGAAGTAAGCCCTGAACACTGCCAGAGGTGGAGGACCTTCATTACTGCCCTAAACACCAGCAGCATAACAGGGATCCAGATCCAACTTAGAGTCTAAATTGCATATACTAACCCATGCAAGCTCTAATTTACATCAGTCACACTGACAGTATTTGAATTTTCTACCTTTTGCTTTCCTTTTGTTTTAGCATGTTTTCCCTTTTTCGTCCACTTTTCATCCTCATCTTCATCATCATCAGAAAGCGCCTGTGGCAAAAGAAAAAGAAATCCAATGCTGAATATTTATAGTTTAATAAGAGTGTCTACAGAGATAAAGAAGGAGAATGAGGCCGAGAGGGAAAATAAATTAGTTGTATGGTAGAACAGAATAGATGGGTTGCATGGCCTAATTTGTACTCACATCTTATGGCTGTAGTTAACTTTGCATTTAGAAACAACCAATGTTATTAAGATACCCTGTATTTCCTCAGTTTCTAGGATGGGGGTCTATCTGGCACTTGTCCACACTCTTTGTCTATACAGGTTTCCTTTGTTTCACTGCTTACTGAAGTGTTATGAAAGGCTGAGTGAAAAGGCTTCTGAAAATCCTCTTTGCATAACTGTTTATGCAGTCTGAGCTGAACGTCTGACTCTTAGTTGAGTGGAACGTGAACACCATGGGAAAGAGGTAATACAAAGGACAATAAGTTAATTCAGCTCCGTATAAAACAGGGTTGCAAAATTGAAATTCTCAGCGCAACCCACAAAACTTAGTTTGCTCAAAACTCCAGTTATAATTTATATCTTCACAGGTATGGATTTACAGTGAATGCAACCAGGTTTCCTACAAAAGATGAAATTCTAGAAGTGTGGTAACATTTTGGCTAGGGCAGATTTGGTGCACTGTGTCCACTTTCAGTAGCTGCATTACAGTAAAGATGTGGTGGTGGAAGAGGTTCACTAGGATGTTGTCTGGATTGGTGAGTATTAGCTACAGGGAGAGGCTGGACGAACTTGGACTGCTCCCTCTGAAGCATCAGAAGCTGAGGAACGATCTGATCGAAGTATCTAAAATTATGAGAGGCACAGACAAGTAGAAGGGTCTTGGCCTGAAACGTCGACTGTTTGTTTAATTCCATAGATGCTGCCTGACCTGCTGAGTTCCTCTAGCATTTTGTCTGTTGCTTTGGATTTCCAGCATCTTCAGAATTTCTCATGTTCATGACAAGTAGTCTTTTTCCCCCATTACAGAAAAAACAAATGCCAGAGGGCAAAGCTTTCAGATGAGATAGAGAAAGCTGAAGGGCAATTTATGGGACAGGTTCCTTTTATCTTTTACAGAGTCTAGAACACACTTTTGGGAGAAGTGGTGGAAACAGAAACAAAAGCAACATTTAAGAGGCATTTACACAGGCTCAGGAACAGGCAGGGAATGGAGACA
The DNA here is from genome assembly GCF_048418815.1 of Hemitrygon akajei. Taxonomy (NCBI): domain Eukaryota; kingdom Metazoa; phylum Chordata; class Chondrichthyes; order Myliobatiformes; family Dasyatidae; genus Hemitrygon; species Hemitrygon akajei. The sequence continues at coordinate 170,255,515 of NC_133125.1, read as the reverse complement.
GAGGCAGTCAGGTAGATGAGTCTAATATACCTGACATCGTGGTTTGCTCAACGTCGTGTGCTGAAGGCACCTGTTCCTGTGCTATATTGTTTGATGTCCAACATGGCCTTCCGGTTTAAATCTGCAGCAGCCTAGACAGAGAGGCTTCCCTTCTCTCAGTACGTCACTGAATTTCATATCAGAATTACAACGGCAACTACTTTAGAACTCATACAAATACAGCCTTAACATTAATCACAAGAAATTCTGTGGATGCTGGAATTCCAGAGTACACATACAAAATGCTGGAGGAACTCAAGTCAGTCAGGCTGCATTTTTGGAAGGGAATAAACAGTCAATATTTCAGGCCAAGACCTTACATTAATCATGAAATTCTGATGTTACAGTGAAAATAGGATGGAGTGAAAGACGTACAATATCAACTTCATCTGCAGAGCATTTTTCATACTGATGATGTAGTTTGAAGTGCTTTACAATGGTATAAAAATACAAATATGAAATAAAAATAAACATGAAAATAAAAGACAAAGAGATGTTAGTTAAAATAAGATTAAATAAATAGGTTTACAGCTGGCATTTAAAAATGTCAACTGAGTCTACATCCCTTACAGTTTTAGGTATTGAATTCCAATTGAGGAACATAATTCAAATAAGTGAACCTGCCAATTATCTTTTGAGGAAGATTGCTTGAATTTAAGAGACTGGCAGAAGAAGACACCGAGAGCTCAAGCAGGATTAAAAAAATGAAAACAATTCTGTGGTGTGCCCCAGTCCAAGACCATTAAGAGCATGAAGCACAAGAGAACTTTAAAATCAATTATGAAAGATACAGGAAGCTAATGCAGTGTAGCAAGTACAGGAGTGATACGTTCCGTCATCCTGGCTTTAGTTAAAAGACTAGCAGCATTGTTCTAAATGAGTTGAAGTTTGTCAGTAGATTGCTTTGGACAGCCAAGGAAGTGCATTGTAGTAATCTAGCCTACACGATATAAAGGCATGAATTGGTTTTTCATCAACGTTATGTCACAAAATTGAATGTACCTTTACAATATTTCATACAACTAAACAGTAAGGCTACAGCAATTTATAGATCTAAAACAAAAAATAAATAAAATTATTACTCCAAAACTCAGGAAAATATCTACTAGCTTTGGAGTAGGAAAAGCAAATTCCCATAGTGATTCTGCTTAAATTTTTAAAGATGGGCTGTACAAATTATTTTCCATTCCTTTCATCTCAAAAACATTAAGAATGCTGCAACAACAGTACTGAAAATGCAAAAGGTAACTAAAAATAAGGATACTCTTCCTGCAGAAGGGGAATCCAGAGTAACACACACAAAATGCTGAAGGAAGTTAGCAGGTCAGGCAGCATCAAAAGAACAGAATAAAGAGTTGATGTTTCGGGCCAAGACCCTGATCACATTTTCAAACAAAGGCTGGTGAAATATAGAAAACTCTCTCTGAAAGCAATACAGATGCCAGGACAACTGCAGCTCTGCTCTTCGAAATTTCAAAGCTTGAGGAATAAGGAGCACAGATATGTGCAGGAGGCTTAACTACAGAGTGAGCAGCCATGATCTATTCAAGATGTGGAACAGGGTTACTGGAATAAATTGTTCAGTCATTCTTCTATAATATGTGGGCACTTTCCCTGGACTTTAACATGATGCTGTCATTGAACAATGCAGGCCCTTCAGCCCATGATGTATGCTTTCAAAATCAGATTTGCCTCCTTACCCTTTGCCTTGCTTTTGACTTCTCAGTTATTTTGCTCTTTTTGCTTGCTTTATCCTCGTCCTCATCTTCTGATGTTACCTGTAGCAGAAGAATTGAGACCCAACTTAGTGATTCATTTGACCCAAGCCTTGTTCATGAGTATAAATGGACCAAACTCTGGAGATACCTTACCAATTCTCAAATTTCCCAGCTACTTTGGTGTTAAAACTTTTGAATGTTTGCCAGTAACGTGATCTCATCCACCCAAAACAAGCTGCAAAGCAAAAGAATGATATGCCATGCAGTATTTTTTTCTCTATTTGTAAAGCCACTTTCTGCAATTGTAAGGCTGATCCCCACATACAATTTGCATCAGTTTTTTTCTCAAGTTAGGAAGCAGGGCGCAAAGGCACAATTCAATGTATCAGGCATCCTCCACCTGAGTGTTACTGGTTGTGGATTAAACCTTTTCATTATCATTGAAGACCAACTAAAATATTAACTAAGCATATTAGGAAATGCACATAATTCAGCAAGTAAATTCCTCTTGGGCATGGTGGCTCTCCACACTATTTTTAAGGGTGTAATGGTCTTCTGGTCAGGAATGTGGTTGTAGCAAGTGCTGTCTCCCAGTATAATCCAGGTGTGAACATAGTATAGTACAGACTCTTTAGCCCACAATGTGGTGCCAATCTATTAATCTACTCTCAGATAAATCCAACCTCTCTTCCACATAGCCCTCCATTTTTCTGTCATCCACATGCCAATGTGAACAGTGAAACTTTAACGATCAAAACTACAGATCTGTGAAAGATACAAAATCTAGCCTTTTCAAAGACCCAGCAAAAATGTTTCAGCTATGAGTAGTTAAACTGTTCTTGCTTTAAACACACTTGAACAAAAGCAATCATAAATAGATCCCATCTTGGCCCAATCGATTATTGTTTGGTTAGCCAGAAATCTTATCCTCAATTCCTAAAGGAAAAACTACTACCCTTCAGAGTCTGGCCAGTGTAAGCAACTTTCCTCTTCACTAGATCTGGATAGCTGCGATCACCCAGGTGTTCCTTTACCTCCTTCAGTTGTTGGGAATGGACAATAAATGGTGATCTTGCTAGCATAAAAATACAATTTATACAACAGGCACATGGTATATTGGTACCTTCTGCTCTTTTGCTTTTCCTCGTTCATTCTTCTTGCTTTTCTTACTTTGCTTTTTGTCATCTTCCTCAGGCATGGGCTGTTAGACAAGAGAACGATTGTAAAATTAATTCAGATGAAGAAATTTGCCGTTTGTAACAACCGGTAGTAAAATACACCCCCTCTTGTCGCACCACTCCACTAGGACATTACATCAGGATGTTCAAAGGTACAATAAATCTAAAAAAACGGGTGGGAGGGAGAAACAGGGTTTGTTATTGCTGTTGTTGTTTTGTCATCTGTTTTCTTTGTTCTCCCAAGCATTGTGGGAATACAATGTAGGCACTGGAATGTGCAGCAAGATTTGCAAGGTGCTCCGAGCACACCCTTGAGTATTGGCTGTAAATGCAAATGACACATTTCACTGTACAGTTCAATGTATATGTGGCAAATAAACACTAGTCATAATGTCCTAAGAGAATGTAATTTACAAGCAGCTCAGAACATAACTCTGGGTACACAGCTCACACTGAGTGGAACAATTCTTTCAGGCTGCTGAAGCAGCTAATTGTGGCAAGCATTCTTCTCCCCACTCTTAAACTGTTTTCAGATTTGAAGAAAGGCTGCATCCGAAAAAATAATTTATCTGAACTGCCTGTCATCATTTCTGTTTCTGTTTGAGAACTTCAATTACTTACACATGATAGCGGACATCCTACAGCATTTGGGAGATCAGTGGAATGGATAGGTTTGGATTTGCTGGCTGCCGCAGGCATTTTCTGCTGAGTTGGAATGAAATATATCCGTTTGCCTTCTCATGTGACCAAAGCTGCAAAAACTAGGCAACTAGGGTTTTTCTGGAGGTAGGGTGGGGGGGGGGGGGGGTAGTGAGCAGAGTTGAGAGGACTGAGTTAGTGAGGCCGGCTGGCAGCCACTTTTCCCTTGCCTGCTCGTTCTACCATTATCGCTGTTTCTGTGACACACTCCCCTCCCCCCCACACTGTTTCTGTTCATTTCTGACATAAAATTGGGTTACTAACAATTGGCAGCTAGTAACATCTAGTTCACAAGAACAGAACCCCGTTGTAATGCACAGACACAGATTCAGATTTATGACTTGTGCTGGGGTCACAAGTGTTGCCACACATTCCTGTGCAAACATAACATGGCCACAATGTTCAACAGAACAACTAGAAGCAACAAAATAACAACAGCAAACCAAGCCCCTTTCCTCCCCCCTGCCCACATATAGTCCTCCAACTCCAGGACAGGCCTGATTTTCCCTAGAACCTGGCATGGTACCATTGAGGTTAATGCAAGGTTCAATTCCCTCTATCTTTAAGGAGTTTGTACATTTTACCCATTACTGTGCAAGTTTCCTCCATGTGCTCTGGTTTCTGCCCACAATCCAAAGACATAAGGATTAATTGGTCACATGGGTGTAATTGTCTGCTACAGGTTCGTTGGGCCAAAAGGGCCTGACACCATGCTGTTCCTCTAAATAAAAAGTTATCTCCTCAAATTCTGGTCTCAACTTCAAACATAATTGCTCTGCCTTTGGTAGATGGGCCATGAGCTGCCAAAAACCTGAGTTCTTGAATTCCCCCATCCCCTCCATCCCTTTCTCCTATGACCGAGTATCTGGTCGTTCCAACTTCAAGTCAATTAGCTCGCTGCTTGACATGTTTTTGAGATAAAAAAAAGCTGCCTTATAAAAAAAAGCAAGAGCAGAAAATGCTGGTAAAACTAGGTTGCGTCTGTGGAGAGAAACAGTTAGCATTAGGGGTCTGCAACCCTCCATGAAGGACAGACAAAGAATGGTTCTAAACATGGTCAGCGATCCAAATGATTCCCTTCCCACAGATGCTGCCTGTCCTGCTGCTTATCCAGCACTATTTGTTTTCTTTTTGCTTCAGCTTTCTACGTCTGCATTTTTTTTACTTCCACCCAAATGAACATTTTAAATTATAGCTAGTGATATTGAAGTCACAAATGAGTGAGATTAAGATTTTCTGCTGTGATGTAGAGCAGCATCCTCTGACAGTGTTTGATCCTAAGCAGCAGCTTTATTCCTCTTTTCAGATGCTGCCTCTCCTGCTAAATGTTGCCAGCATTTTGCTTTTTTTAAATTTCAGATTTCCAGCATCTGCAGATTTTTCATGGTTTTCATTTGGTATTAACATCGACCTTTGAGAAGGTTAATTCCCATGACCAACTCTATTTAACAAGTGAAAAGTTGAGAACGCCTGGCAAAAATTAAAATAGCAAAATGAGCTGCTAAAGCTTAATATCATCCTCTCCTAGTGGCCATTATTGACCAGCTGAACAATTGGTAGTTAGCACCATCTAATGGTAGCTCTCATTTTTGTCCAGAGTTCTGGCACCTGCAATTTTTTGGATTCCCACATTTAAGTTTTTGAGAATCCACAGAGCTTTCATAATACATAGCTAAACTATAAATACAAAGAAGGTCGTGCATGGATTACACAAACTGATATAAAAGATAGATCTTTGGTGAAGAGGGCACAATTCCATTCAGTGATGCCAAACTTAGTTCGTCATTCTCTGAATTAGAAGCCAGAATAAGAAACTCAGCCCCTCTAACCTGGTCTACCCATGCCTGATCTCTCCGACAACTCTACCTTCCCAACATCCCTGATAACCTACACCCTTTATTTATCAAGTGTTCAAGCACCTCAACCTTAAAAGTAGCAAAAGTACATGCACTGCTTGAGGAGGAAACTAACTTGCTTCATGCATCTTAATGGTCTGTTATTTACCCGTAGTTCTAAATTCTCCTACATAAACATTCACCCTATCAAGCCTGCTCAGTCACAGCTCCTCATACTCATTTAAAAACTCCAGTGGATTCAGGCTCAGTCTATCTAATCTTTCTTCATATGGTGGCCAGATAGGTATTAGTTTAGCACAACATTTCCAAGATGTGTCCAAAGTATAGTTTCTTTAAAGTAGGAGACCAGAACTATTGACAATTCTCAGGATGTTGTCTCACCGATACCGTACACATTCAATACACTAACCTTATTTTTCAGATTTTTCTCTTTCTTGGTTTGCTGCTTCTCCTCTTCATCATCATCTTCATCTTCATCTTCACTTTGCTCATGACAAAGTGCTGCGAAGACATTGCCACCCTTCAAATAAAACACACAAAAGACTAAAAATGGGTCCAGCAAGAATAACCATAAATACTTTAAAACACCACATACACAACCAATTTCCAATCTCTCAACAAACAAGCATACAAAACAATTGTGGATTATCACACACAGTGTTGAATTAAAAAAAACACAGGAAAAATGGTGGTCAAAACGCTTACGTATCCGCTCAGTAAATTTATACAAATCGATACAAAGTGAAGGCAGAGTTAAGAAACCAAAAGAGAATTCAAAATTGACAGGCATCATGTTGGATAGGATGATAAAAGTTTTACACAGGCAGGTAATTCTGACAGAAAACATCAGGGATGATATAAAACATTACAACCAGGGAACCAATTTAAAATGGTGCTAGAAAGTTTGTGAACAATGCAGAATTTTCTCTACTTCCGCGTAAATATGATTTAAAATTTGATTAGATCTGCATGCAAGTCCTAAAACCAGATCAAGAGAACCCAATGAAATAAAACAAAAAACATTATACTTGTTCATTTATTGAGAAAAATGATCCAATATTTGCATATGTTGGAAAAGAAAGTATGCGAACCTTTGCTTTTGACCCCCTTGTACAGCAGTAACTTCACCAAACATTTCAGATAGCCATTGATTAGTCCTGCACACTGGCTTGGAGGAATTTTAGGCCATTCCTCCCTACAAAACTGCTTCAACTCTGGAATGTTGGTGGGCTTCCTTGCATGAACTCCAGCTTCAGGTCATTCCACAACATTTCTATAGGACCAAGGTCAGGGCTTTGACTCAGCCATTCCAAAACGTAAATTTTCTTCTTTTTAAACCATTTTGTTGTTTATTTACTCTTGTCTTTTGGATCATTGCTTGCTGTATTACCCAACTTCTATTAAGCTTTAGGAGATGGACAGCCCTGACATTCTCCTGTAAAATGTCTTGATACAATTTTGTTTTTGATGTTCCCTCAATGACTGCAAGTTGTCTGGGCCCTGAGGCAGCAAAGCAACCCCAAATCATGATGCTCCTTCCACCGTGGTTCACAGTTGGGATGAGGATTTCGTGTTGCTGTGCAGTGCCCTTTTCGTCTAAACCTAACAGTGTGTATTACTGGCAAGAAGTTCAGCTTTTTGGGGGAGAAGCAGAGGTGGGTTGGAGGGTTGCCAATGTTGTTCCCTTGTTCAAGGGAGTACAGATAACCCAGGAAATTATAGACCAGTGAGTGGGCAAGTTGTTTCCTGAGGGACAGGATTTATGAGCATTTGGAGAGACAAGCTAATTGTCAGGGATTCTCAAGGGCAGGTCGTGCCTTACAAACCTGAATGAATTCTTTGAGGATGTGACAAAACACATTGATGAAGGCAGAGCAGTGTAGCATATATGGATTTCAGTACGGCATTTGATAAGGCTCTCCATACAAAGCTAATTCAAAAAGTAATGAGGCATGGGATCCAAGGAGACCTTGCCCGCAGAAGGCAAAGGGTAGTTGTAGATCGTTTGTATTCCACATGGAGAACAGTGACCAGTGGTGTTTCGCAAGGATCTGTTCTGAGACCCCTCCTCTGTGATTTTTATAAATGACTTGGATGAAGAAGTAGATAGATAGATACTTTATTCATCCCCATGGGGAAATTCAACATTTTTTTCCAATGTCCCATACACTTGTTGTAGCAAAACTAATTACATACAATACTTAACTCAGTAAAAATATGATATGCATCTAAATCACTCTCTCAAAAAGCATTAATAATAGCTTTTAAAAAGTTCTTAAGTAGTTTACTTAAATACATTAAATACAATCAACCCCGGCACTTTAACATATCTTACTCCTGGCGGTTGAATTGTAAAGCCTAATGGCATTGGGGAGTATTGACCTCTTCATCCTGTCTGAGGAGCATTGCATCGATAGCAACCTGTCGCTGAAACTGCTTCTCTGTCTCTGGATGGTGCTATGTAGAGGATGTTCAGGGTTTTCCATAATTGACCGTAGCCTACTCAGCGCCCTTCGCTCAGCTACCGATGTTATACTCTCCAGTACTTTGCCCACGACAGAGCCCGCCTTCCTTACCAGCTTATTAAGACGTGAGGCGTCCCTCTTCTTAATGCTGCCTCCCCAACACGCCACCACAAAGAAGAGGGCGCTCTCCACAACTGACCTATAGAACATCTTCAGCATCTCACTACAGACATTGAATGACGCCAACCTTCTAAGGAAGTACAGTCGACTCTGTGCCTTCCTGCACAAGGCATGTGTTGGCAGTCCAGTCTAGCTTCTCGTCTAACTGTACCCCCAGATACTTGTTCATAAGGGTGGTTCATAAGTCTGCTGATGACACAAAGATTGGGGGTGTTGTGGATAGTGGGGAGGGCTCTCAGAGGTTACAGCAGGACATTGATAAGATGCAGAACTGGGCTTATAAATGGCAGATGGAGATCAACTGAGGTTAAGTGTGAAGTAGTTCATTTTAGTAAGATTAATGGTAGGACTCCTGGCAGTGTGGAGGATCAGACAGATCTTGGGGTCCATTGCGATTGGACACTCAAAGCTGCTACGCAGTAAGAAAGTGTATGGTGTGTTGGTATTCATCAACCGTGGGACTTAGTTCAAGAGCCATGAGGTAATGCTACAGCTATACAAGAACTTAGTCAGACCCCACTTGGAGTACTGTGTTCAGTTCTGGTCACCTCACTAGAGGAAGGAGCTGGATACTATAGGAAGAGTGCAAAGGAAATTTACAAGAATGTTGCCTAGACTGGAGAGCGTGCCTTATGAGAATAGGTTGCGTGAACTTGGTCCTTCTCCTTAGAGCGACCGAGGACGAGGGGCGACCTGATAGAGGTGCACAAGATGATGAGAGGCTTTCTCCCCCCAAGGCTGAAATGGCTAACATGAGGGGGCATAGTTTTAAGGTGTGTGGAAGTCGGTACAGAGGGGATGACAGGGGTAAGTTTTTCCCACAGAGAGTGGTGGATGTGTGGGATACACTGCAGTGACAGTGATGGAGTCGGATACAAAAGGGTCCATTAAGAGACTTTTAGGTGTAAGGTTTTTTTTACTGCCTATGTTAATCAAAATGGCTTTTTTATTTTGTTAAAAGTAGGAATGCTTCTTTGTTATAAGTGCTTTCTCTCGCAGCTTGTTTGGGTTAAAATTTACTGATAATGAGGATTGTATTCATTTATTAACCAATTGGGATAGAGGTTATTCTTCTGGTGGGGCTGGTAAGCAAGGATTGTTGGAGGGCTTTTGGGGAGTTGGCACGAGGGAGTGAGAGAGAGAGGACGTGATGCTGTAAGCTGGGCGATGGAACAGACCCCAAGCGGGGGTCCGAGGCCAGGGTTTTCAGTGAGGAGAGGAGATGAAGACAGACGTGCCGGTGGTGCTTGGTTGATTACTTCGGGTGGTCCTGAGCTACGAGTTGAGGAGGTCTGAGGGATCAAATGGTGCCAGAAGCCTTCGTTAATTGAGCTCCAACGGTTGTGCAGAAAATGGTTTGGACTTTGATAAATTTTGGCACCTTTTCTTTATTTTCTTTTCCTTCATATATACTGTATCGTTATTAGTCACTTAGTTCTAGTAAGCTCTATAAAGTGTAATCATTTAATTGCATATGGTGTACTGTCTGCTATTTGGCGGGTTGGGGACATCACAAAGCATCCACACAAGCTGATTACTCATTTTGGCGGGGCCGAAGGCTGCTCCCTCTAGACAGAAGCAAGCTGAGCGAGCCTAAGGTGTGTCAGGGGGCTACGCTGGTATGAACGTGGAGCTTAGAAAAATTGAGGGCTATGTGGTAGGGAAATTCTAGGCAGTTTCTAGAGTAGGTTACATGGTCAGCACAACATTTTGGGCTGAAGGGCCTATAATGTGCTGTAGATTTCTATGTTCTATGTTTTGTCTCATCTGCCTACAGAACATTGCCCCAGAAGCGTCATAGAACATCCAGGTGGTCTTTTGTAAACTTGATACATGCAGCAATGTTTATTCTGGAAAGCAGTAGCTTCCTCCATAATGTCTCTCCATGAACACCACTCTTGTTTAGTGTTTTTCAAGGTGGACACATGAACATAGACTTTATGAAGTTCTAGAGATTTCTGCTGGTCTTTTGCTGTTATCTTTGAGCTCTTTTTCACATCCTTCAGCATTATTTTATGTTCTTGGTGTGATCTTTATAGGATGCCCACTCCTATGGAGAGTAGCAACAGTACTAAGCTTCTACCATTTGTAGACAATTTCTCTCACCATAGACTGATGAACACACAGGTCTTTAGAAATGCTTTTGTAGCCTTTTCCAGCTTATGCATCTCCACAATTCTTCTAAGGTCTTTGGAAAGTTGTCTTGATCAAAGCATGGCACACAAAAACAGATCTTTCTTAAGAAGAGCAAGCTCTGTCAGTAACATGACTTCACACGTCTCTTCTTTTATATTTAGGGCATCTCAACAACCACACCTCCAATCTCATCACATTGATTGAAACACCCGACTCCAAATTGCTTTTGTTGAAGACATTACCTCAGAGGTTCACATATGTTTTCCAACAAATACATGCAACATTGGATCATTTTTCTCAATTAAAAAAAACAAGTATAATGTTTGTGTTATTTATTTAATTGGGTTCTCTTGATCCAGTTTTAAGACTTGTGAAGACCTGATTACATTAGGTCATATTTATGCAGAAATGGGAGAAAATTCTACTGGGTTCACAAACTTTCTAGCACCACTGTACACTCTTAATATCATGTCTTTGCTGCAAGTGTGATACATTTGATACTTAAACAGATAAAAATTCTTTATGGTATTTGCTTCCAAATCAAATCTACTACCTTGTGACCAAAGTTATCATGACTTATAACTTGAAGGGTCACCACATCTCCACTTTAGGTAGTGTAATCTTCTCAACATTATAATACAAGTCTTATATTTTATTCTGCACTGTATTTCTAAACAATTATAATTTGCTCACTATTGTATTAGATTTGACCATTGAGAACCACCAATTCACATTTGGCACAACAATTTGAAACTAGACTCTCCCACCCACTCGCTCACTGCAAAATTTAAGTTACAGCTAGAAACATTGCTTTAAAAAAAACAGAAATAGTAACAAAGCCAGATTGTATGTTACTCACCATCTTTTTGGAGCCTTGCGTTGGTTTTATCACTGTGAGAGAGAAAGGGAAAATGACATAAGAGGTGCTGCAGTGTTTCTTGCATGCAAGTAAGAACTACCTCCTTAGATTCAAATTTCAATTTCCTACAGGAGTTAGTGATGGTTCAATAACGGAGAACTATCTGTTAAAGATGAACAATGCAAAATTAAAGTCCTGCTCCCAAAAGGTATAGTGGGGTGGGATGGGATGGTGTGGGGGTGAGGGTAAAAATAAAACATCCAGTTGAGGTCCCAACTTGCCAGTTATTGTGTAGATGACATTTAGGTCTGAGAATCGAAGAACCAGCTCTCAAGGGAACGAAATCAACAAGGGTTCCCACATAAATGGAAAATGTTTTCAGACATAAAATCAAAGAGCACTGTAGCATAGAAACAGGCCCTTCAGCTCAAGTTCATACCAAATTGTTATTCTACCTCAACCTGGACCATAACCCTCCCATCCATGTACTTACCTAAACTTCTCTTAAATGTTCCGATCGAACCTGCATCCAGTACTTCCGTTAGCAACTTGTTCCCCACTTTTGCCATCCTAAGTCAACAGGTTCCCTTAAGTATTTCACCTTTCACTCTTAACCTACAAGATCTAGTTCGAGTCTCATTTAATCTTCATGGACAAAAAAAATTCTACCTGCATTTACCCTATCTATACCGCTCATAATTTTGTATACCTCCATCAAATTTCCCCTCATTCACCTATACTCCAGAGAATAAAGTCCTAACCTATTCAACCTTTCTCTGTAAATCGGATCCTCAAGTCCTGGCAAGATCCTTGTAAAGCTTTCTCTGTATTCTTTCTACCTTATTGACCTCTATCCCACAGGTAGATGACCAGACCAGCAGACAATACTCCAAATTAGGCTTCACTAATATCTTATACAACTTCAACATTACATTACAACTCCTATACTCTATGAAAGCTACTGTGTCAAAACCTCTTTACAACCATTACCACCTTTTTCAAGGAATTACAGATCTATATTTTTGGATCCCTCTGTTCTACCACACTTCTCAGTGCCCTGCTGCTCACTGTGTAAAAATTAAACCAAATTCATCGATGAAGCCCCATCCACAGTCACTGCAAAGTACCACCTTGGCCAATCAATAACTTAAGTTCCAACTTTTCACTCAATTCGCATCAAGCTCCCCAAAAGAAATGCAAAATAAACATTTACGGAAAAATAAGAAGCAAAGAATATATTTAGGGTAATTGCTGCACTTTTAGACTATATACTAAACTTCAATATTCAGTTAAACACATTTGGGTAAGTACATGGAGAGGATGGGTTTCGAGGATATGGGCCATACACGGGCAAACAGGACTAGTTTGGTGGGCACCACTGTCAACATGGACAAGTTAAGCCATAGGACCCATTTCCATCTCTATGACTAACCCATTCTCATCGAAGAGATGAATCTGTAACCTAGTCTTACGCAGTAGAAAACCCTTGCAGGATTTTCAGAATGGAAGCTCAAAAGTGGATGACTAACTATATAACATGTGTTTTAATAACCTTTTCTCTTACATTCTGGTGACAATATTCATCAAGTTCAACGCAATCTCTCTTGAAATTTTCAATCATTGAGAATTTTCATCTCAATAGGTTTACCACAAACACTCAAAGTTCCTGTATATAACAGCAACCTTTTACAATCTCCCCATCTCACCTTCTTCCTCCTCTTCCTCATCATCACTGGCCTGCACTGAAAGCTTATTTAGCTTCTCAATCACTACATTGTCATCATCATCGTCATCCTTTTTCTTCTTGTTTCGTTCTTTCTTTTTGTCACGTTTTTTCTTTTGTTGCTGAGAAGGAAAAAGTAATTTAGAGAAAGCATTGAAAGGCATGCAGTTATTTGTGCAGCATATAGGGACATCACGACTTCCATCAGGTTCCTTAAGATTGGCTCTGCAGTAAGCTCCCAACACTTATTTGGTGTGCGTCTCAAACAGCCTCTGACATCCATGTCCAGCTCCTGGCCTTCACGTGAGGCTTAGTTACTATGCCCTGCTCAACCGTTCCTACTGACAGGGGAAAAGGTGGGTTACTGGCACCTTATAACCAGTCTGTCCGGGCAGATAGGGTTCATTAGCTGTAGCTGGTAGCTCATCTAGGAGAAGGAAAACTGCTCACAAACCTCCGCTGCCTCGTGGCTATACTCACTCACGCGCAAGGCTTCGGGAGTAAACCCAGAGCTAGAGCCCCCAAGGCAGCCCCACATTGAAGACAATGCTGACTGGCAACTCCAGCAACACCACTGTATTGGTCTCTGCCACTCCTTTGGATTCATCAGCTACACGGACAACAGCCCTGGCTTGTGTCTGACAGCTTGGATGAAACACCCATAGAGGGCCTCTCTTCCATCCGAAGGGAGAAGTTATGGGCTAATCATGTCTGTTCAGATGAGGTACGAGTTTGTGCATAGTATCTATAATATAGCTGTGCTGCAGTCACTAATCCTGATTTTATCAGTAAATGCTGCTGTGTTTTTGGCTCTGACTTGCTGCAATTGAAACAAACACTGAACCTCCTTTGCTGAGCAGCGGACTTTCCTGGCAACGAAAAGCAGACTTCACAGTAAGCCAAACTGGCCCAGTGGTGTTGACAGACATGGATTTACTGTATGACCATTGTTGGAACTCCTTAAAGCACTCACATGGTGAGTTACTTCCAAGTGCTGATCTTGCAAGTTGGACAGAATCAATTATCAGGCCACCATCATTTAGCCCACCCACCAAGTCAGTGACAGCTCTGAAGTACAGAAATCCTGTTTTAGAGTCAGAGCCGTACAACACAGAAACCAAACCTTCTGCCCACCTGCATTCCAACAATACTCTTACCCATTTACATGCTTGTCCAAACGTCTCAAGCATGGTTAACTGTATCTGACTCCACCATTCCTCTGGCAGCATATTCAAGATATCTATAACTGTAAAAATATGCCCACAGATCCCTTTTAAAACACCTTCCTCTTACTTAAACCTATTATTCTGTGCCACGACTTATGATGTGGTTGATCATGGTCTATGACCATGATTGCTCTTGGCAAATTTTTCTACAGAAGTGGTTTGCCATTGCCTTCTTCTGGGCTGTGTATTAACAAGACAAGTGACCCCAGCCATTATTAATACTGTTGAGAGTTTGTCTTCCTGGTGTCAGTGGTTGCATAACCAAGTCTTATGCACCTGCTACTTATACGACCATCCATCATCTGGTCCCATGACTTCACATGATCCTGATCAGGGGCTAAGCAGTTGCTACACCTTGCCCAAGGATTAGCTGCAGGCTAGCAGCAAGAAGGAGCACCTTACATTGTTTCCATCCTGCCACACATCCTTAAACCTATACCCTCTCAATTTTGATACTGCTACTATAGGAAGAGGATTTTAGCCTCATCCCTTATAATGTTATATACCTCTAACAGATAATCCCTCAGCCTCTAAACAAGCCCAACCTATCCAATCTCTCCCCATAACTAATCCAGACAACATCCCAGTGAATCTCCTCAGCACTCTCTCCAGCAGTCATGTCATTCCTATAGTGTGATAACCAGAACTTCATACAGTACTCCAAGTACAATCTCACCAGTGGATTGTGAAATTGCAACTTAATAACCCAACTCTTATATTCTATTCTGTGCTCTGACCTAGGAAGGCAAATATGTCACATTCCTTCATCACCCTACCAACCTAAACTGCTATATTCAGGGAACTATGAACTTGCCCCCAAAGTCCCTTTGTTCATGGACATCCCTAAGCATACTACCATTTGTTATACTATCCTACGCCCATTCAACTACACAAGTGCATCACCTCACATTTGTCAGGATTAAACTCCACCTGCCAGCGCTTAGCCAAACATTCCATCTGAGCTATGACAACCGTAGCCTTAGACAATGATCCTTGTTATCCACAACACCAACTTAATGATCCTTCCTACATTCAGACAAGTTGTTTTTAAAGTATCACAAAGTTTTTGGCATCGACTTTAGCAGAAGTAGTCACGTGATCTCGAGTCAGGTATGCTGTCCAGCCAAATCCAATCACAAACTTGCAACGATCTTTTCATTTTACCTGCTGCTCTATGACAACTGGCTCTTCTGCTTTCACTGACTTCTCGTCTGCCGCCAGCTCTTCAAAGAACTAGAGAAAAGCAAAACAAAACATAAGATAACCAGAAGAAAGCTCATGTCGACACAGGAGGCCTGTGGTCAAGCCTATCAAGAAGCAAATCATGCCTTTGATATGAAGACTATGATGTAACTTTCAAAGGTAAGTTAAAGTCCGCCCGAGCCTTATGGGCTCATCAGGCTGGTGCTTATGCTGGTTTCCGTGGCGTGAAGCCACTGAGAGTACCTGACTCCTCCCCCCCCCCACCTTCCCAGAATAGGACGCCAGTCTATCATGAGGTTAACCCTCAGCATTTTGCCAGTACCCATTTTCAGCTGGGTGGACTGCAGCAATGTGTTAAGTGCCTTGCTCAAGGACACAACATGCTGCCTCAGCTGGGGCTCGAACTCACGACCTTCAGATCGTTAGTCCAACGCCTCAACCACTTTCAAAGTAAATTTATTATCAAGCTACATAGTTGTCACTATTTACAACCCTGAGATTAATTTCCTTGCGGGCATAATAAATCTATAATGAACTAATAACCACAACATAATTAATGCATGGCTGCACCAACTTGGGCATCCGACCAATGTACAAAAGACATGAAGCTGTGTGAATACAAAAGTAATAATAATAATAATAATAATAATAATAATAATAATAATAATAATAATAATAAATAAGCAATACTGAGGAGATGAGTACTTGAAAGTGAGTCCATAGGTTGCTGGATCATTTCATTGATGGGACAAGTGAAGTTGAGTGAACCCTTGGTTGAAGAGTATTAACTGTTCCTGAACCTCAACCTTTATACTTCCAGTGGCCTTGGTCATTATAAGGGGTGGAAAGAGTTTAAGGCAAACACAAAACAAGAACATCAGCTGATGAAACGAGGGAACAAACAGATGCACCTTCACTTCACTGGCCTAGGAACTGTGCTCAGCCAAGACCACAGTAAGTGATGTTAATCCAGACTCTGTGACTACATCTCTGACTACTCTGCTCAGCCAAGACCATGGCTGCTGACTGTTGGATTAGATTGCTTACTTTGCAGCTAGAAATTAATGCCTGCTATGTTTTTTTATAGCTACTTATATACATGTAGCTATTTAGTGTGCTTCCCAATGACCACAGTACGTATATGCTTAATAGGTCGCCTAGTGGTACATGTATTTGATTCTGGAAAGCTCTGGAAGCTTCTCTGGTGCTACATTATTTGAATAGGGGTATCTGACTGGCTGATCCTTATCTGCAAATCTGAATGGAACCTTTCTTATCTATATAAAAAGAGCTGAGCCCAAGGCAGCACCAACTTTTTTCTCTTTCTTTTGCCTCTCCCTCGCTTCACTTTAATAGACGTCTAGCACTGTTTTCAACTGTTTTATGGAAGCTTCATAAAAGTGAAGCAACAAGTTTTGTGCCACTTTTCTGACTTCCCATAGAACCTTGGATTCTAACATGACATTAATCCAGTCCCTCAGTGGCTAGATCTATCGTGTAGATCTTGGCAGTTGCTTCCATTCGGTTCTTCCTTCCAATCTTGCTTAAGTTGCTCAAGACGTTCTGACAGGTCATCACATATCTAGAACATCCTACCAGTGCAGCCGCCAACAGACACTGAACTATGGGGAGGCATCCCACTTAACAGGTTACTGAAATATAGCACAATACAGTAAGGAATAATGAATTAGGTGGATGAATTATAATCCATTCTATTAAATTTCAGACACTTATGCAGGAATATGCTGTATAGCTAATCCAGTTCAAAAGGCAGCCTCAGATGTTTAAATAAAAGTTGCAAATCTACTCCAAATCAAAGGTGGTGTTGATAAATAGTCTTGCAACTGGAATGAAACAGGCCCCGGAGGGCAGCAGTGACACTGCCACAAGTGTGAGTGGACCTGTCATCCCAACGACCTGCCTTGTCTGTGCGCAGAAATAATCCTGAAGATCGTGCTGCAACCAGTAAAAACAGATCCAGACAACAAGGTGTGTACGTACCGATTTCTTGGCTTTCTTGTCTTTTTTACCCTTTTTCAGAACTACGAGGAAAAACAATGAGAAATATGGTAAAGCAAGGTGGTGACAATATAATTCAGCTGGAGACATTTGCAGCCATATCACAGTCATAAGGCTGACCCATCACATCCATGCTGACCAAGTTGACTACTTGAGCCAGTCCTATTTCCCTGCATATGGGTCATATCTAATTCTTTCCTGTCCACCAACCAATCAAAATGACTTCCTGTGACAGATTGTTCTTAATACCTACCACCCTCTATGCGGAAGTGTTTCCCCCCCTCAAGTCTCCTTTAAATATTTCCTCTCAAGCATTAGGCACATGCTGTTGAGTGCTGCATATGCCTAACTCTGGCAAAGATTTTACAGGGATTGATAAAAAAAGCATGAGGGACACCAATAAGGCTGAAAGAGGAACTCTATCCTATACCACAGCATCAACATGTAGTCCTATCAAACAGGACAAGACTGCATTGCCAAGAAATTCTACAAATTTACATCTGCAGTGGTATCTTCAAGTTACAGTTCATTTTTGTTCAGCCATGTGTATGTTTACACATAAACCAGGGTTCCAAGCCTGGGGTCCACGGACTCCTTGCTTAATAGTATTGAGAACCCCTGGTTTAGATGTATACATTTGTATGGTTGAATGAAAATAAACTTGAAGATATAACTGCAGGTGTAAATCTGTCGATTCTAAACAAAATTCCATTCCTTTTGGGCCAGTACATACAGTACTGTGCAAAAGTATATTTATGTGCCTATGACTTTTGCACAGTACTGTATTTGTCAATGTGGAGCACTGTGGGAAGGGTGTGGGAGAGAAGTAACACCAGGGGTGGGTGACACAGGTGGAAATGCACCCAGCCCTGAACCACCAGCTAAGGTGATTCCAAACAATTGGTTGATTGATCATTACAGAATCTCTCTCTCTGGTGCTTCCCACTCCCTCCCCCCTCTTCCCAACCATGAGTCCCCTCTCCCTGCCCCCTTCCCACTCTCAGTCCAGAATACAGACCCATATCAGTCAGGTTTATCAAGACTTACATCATTTTTTTGTGGCAGCTGCACAATGCCATACCTATAATTACTACAGTACTCTGCACCCTAGCTGTATATATACACCTTAGACTTTTGCAAGTACTGCATAATCACACACAGTACATAGTTAGATCCAAGACATATAGTCACAAATTAATATTGGAGCAAAATCATCAGTGGCCTGGCGTGATGATTGCCAGGTTGACAAAGTGTGAGATGTGTGTTTATGTGAGAGTATAATATCACTGGCACTATTATAATAAGCAGTTGTATAAACAGCAGTAAAATATGAAAAGTGACTAGTGCAAGATGACTGTTAGTCAGGGGAGTGGGGTGGGGGTGGCAGACGGCACAGGATGTACTTCTGTGCTGAGTGGCAGCAGGATCTTAAAATCTAACAGCCTGGGGAAGGAGCTGTTACCCAGCTTTGACAATTCCGGTTCTTGTGCTGCAGTAACTTCTGCCTGATGGCAGGAGGTGAGAGAGCTCCTGTAGCTCCACAAACGTGCAAAAGCTTAGCATTGCCTAATATCGAATTCCAAGACGACATAACCCAGCGAACAGACAATAATGCTCTTTGGTAGCCAGAACTGGAGGCTTGGAGCCTTTCCAATCTTTCAGAAAGCAGATTGAGTAAGACAAGGGCAAGTGCGAAATAGCTCCTTTACAGCACTTGCCCACACCAAGCACTGGTTGCAGTGAAAAAGTGGCTTTCGACTTGTTTCCCCATAAAGAATGAATTTGCTATGCTATTCAATAAATGGGAATTTCCTTACTCTCAGATTTAGAATTTTTACTTTGTGTTATTAGCTACAATAAGACTAGCAGGAGGAACAGGCCCATTCAGCCCACTGTCCACTCCATTTTCCATCAAAGCTGATTTATTATCCTTCTCAACCCCATTCTCCTGCCTACGCCCCGAAACCTTCAACACCCTGACTACTCAAGAACTCATCAACCTCCAATTTACATCAACAGCTATCTGTGCCAATGAATTCCTCCTTGGCTGAAGCAATTCTTCATCGCTATTCTAAAGGGATGCTCTCCTAGCCTGAGGCTGTGCCCTTTGGTCCTATAGAAAACATTGCTTTCACATCCACACATAAAACGCTGGAGGAACAAATTCAGCAGGCTAGGCACGAGTCCTGATGAAAGGTCTTGGCCTGAAACTTCGACTATACGCTCTTCCATAGATGCTACCTGGCCTGCTGAGTTCCTCTAGCACTTTGTTTATGCTGCTCTGGATTTCCAGCATCTGCAGAATTTCTCGTTTGTACCTCCACATCCACTGTTAGATTCAAGGTCCTTCAATATTCCATAGGTTTCAACGGGATCCATCTTATTCTTCCAAACTCCAGTGAGTACAGGCGCAGAGCCAACAACAAATGCTCCTCATACATTAACCTTTTCATTCCTGGAATCATTTCCGTAAACCTCTTCTGGGTCCTCTCCAATGCCAGAACATCTTCTCTTAGATAAAAGACACAAAACTGCTCACAATACTCCAAGTGTGGTCAAACTAATGCCTCAAAGCCTCAGTATTACATCCTTGCTCTTATATTTTCATCATTTTGAAATGAATGCAAACATTGCATTGGCCTTCTTTACCACAGACTCATTCTACAAGTTAACCTTTCGGGAACCCAGCATAAGGACACCCAAGAACCTTTGCAACAAACTGAAATGCTGTATCAGGGCAGAACCATCTCTCTGTACACTTTGTACACTGTATACTCCCCTAGTTAGCAAATTCCACTGTCAGCTTTCAGATGGCTTAACCCCTCCAATTCAAGAGGGGCCATTTTGCCTGATCAATAAGCAACATCAGAATTGACTTTGTGCAGAGCAGAAACCACTTGGGATGTTGCATCTGGTCTATTTCATAGCTGACAGAAGCAAATTGCTCCACTCTTTGCCCATTGTGTTTCAAATGCTTCCAGTTCAAATATTAAACTAAATCCCTCCTAAAAGTTGCTACCATTTCTGATCAGCCTATTCCAGAGCAGCATGAAGTTAGCCTTCATGTTGTTTCTGGTTCCTCTGCTCACACCCTTAAACCTGTCATCAACCCCACTACCGCTGAAAATATTTCCTCCTTTCTTAACAGATCTCCCAGTAACCACCTCTACTTCAAAAGAGAAAGCCCCAATGTCTACTAACACTCCACACAAATAATGATTTTATATCATGGCTAATCTCTCAACCAACGTAAATGCCAATTTCCCACTGTACCTTTTAGATCCACTGTGGGATTTTATATCTAGAATATAAAATCAAGAATATAATGCTGAGGTTTGAAAAGGCACCGGTCAGGCCTCAAGTGGAGTATTGTGAGCAGTTTTGGGTTCTTTATCAAAGAAAGGGTGTGCTGACATTGGAGAGGGTTCAAAGGAGGTCACGAAAATGATTCCAGGAATGAAATGCTCATTGATTGAGGAACATTTGAAGGCTCTGGGCCTGTACTCACTAGAATTTAGAAGAATGGTGGTTGGGAGGGGGAGAAAAATCTTACTGGAACATACCAAATGTTGACAGGCCTAGATAGAGTGGATGTGGAGAGGATGTTTCCTATATTGGGAGAGGATAGACACAAAATATACTGCAGATGCTGAGGTCAAAGCAACAGGCACAACACGCTGGAGGAACTCAGCAGGTCGGGCAGCATTCACGGAAACAAACAGTCAACATCTGGGGCTGAAACCCTTCATCAGGACTGAACAGGGAGGGGGCAGGGGCCCTATAACCAAGGTAGGGGGAGGGTGGGAAGGAGAAGGCTGGTAAGTGCCAGGTGAAAAACCAGTAAGGGGAAGATCAAGGGGTGGGGGATGAGAAGTAGGGAGGGGATAGGCAGAAAAGGTGAAGGAGGAATGTAAGGGGAAAGCACTATGGGTAGTAGGAGGAGGCAGAACCATGAGGGAGGTGATAGGCAACTGGAGGAGGAGGCAGAGTGAAGGTGGGATGGGGTAAGGATGGGGGAGGAAATTACCAGAAGTTGAAGAATTCGAGGAGGCTGGAGACTACCCAAACGGTATATGAGGTGTTGCTCCTCTAACCTGAGTTTGGCCTCACCATGGCAGTAGAGGAGGCCATGTATGGTCATATCTGAATGGGAAATATGAAGCAGAGTTGAAGTGGGTGGCAACCGGGAGATCCTGTCTGTTGTGGCAGACGGAGCGGTCCCCCAATCTGCACTTCAACACATTCCCATTCGGATATGTCACCTCCTTCATGGTTCTGCCTCCTTCTACTAGTGCTACATAGTGCTTTCCCCTTACATTCCTTCTTCACCTTTCCTGGTTCCTGGTTTCCTTTCCTGATCTTTCCCTTACTGGTTTATTCACTTGGCACCTACCAGCCTTCTCCTTCCCACCCTCCCCCTACCTTGGTTATAGGGCCCCTGCCCCCTCCCTCTTCAGTCCTGACGAAGGGTCTTGGCCCGAAACGTTGACTGTTCGTTTCCACGGATGCTGCCCGACCTGCTGAGTTCCTCCAGCGCGAGAGTCTAGAGCAGGAGAGCACAACTCCAGAATAGACAGACATTTAGAATGGAGATCAGGAGGAAATTCTTTAGCCAGAGGGCGGTGAATCTGTGAAATTTGTTGCCCCACTCAGCTGTGGAGGGCAGGTCATTGTGTGGGTTTACTGCAGAGATCGATAGATTCTTTGTAAGTCAGGACATAAAAGGTTACGGCAGAAGGCTGGAGAACGGGGTTGCGAGGGAAAATGATCCGCCATGATCGAAGTGCACAGTCGATAGGCCGAATGGTCTGGTGCTGCTCCTATGTCTTATGGTCAAATACGAACCAGGATACCCCTCCACAAAAAGGCCAAGCACTCTTACTACCCTCCCCCACAATTAAAAAAAACATCACTCTCACTTAACAGTGCACCAGACCATGCCCGTCTTCAACTCCGTTGTGGTTTGGTCACTCCAAATAACCACCCAGCCTGGACCCTTCCTAATAATCAACCTTTACCTTTCCCCATCTAGCTCCAGATCACCAGTCCTCCCCACAACCTAGACCCAGGCCCCAACCTTCCCCAGAAGACCCGCCCCTCCAGCATCCTCCCCAACCCAACCCTCGTCCCTCCTGCCACTTTCCCGAACACCCTCCCCACACAGACCCGCCCCAGACCCCTCCCCCTTTCCCCGGCCCCGACCTCACCAGCCCAGGCCTCCACCCCAGCCCAGCCGCTTAAGCCCACACGCCGCCACGCCGATAGACACGCACTACGACAGCGGGCAGTGACTGACCTTCCGGCGGGGGTGCCGGCGGCTCATCACCGTCCACCCACTCCTCGACGGTCACCGCCGGCGCTGCCTTGCCTTTGGCCCGCGGCATCGCTCCTCGCCTCGCACGGTCACCACTGCTCACGCTGCCGCCGGCTCAGGACCCGGATGTTCCCCTCACGTGGAGCAAAGGGCGGCGCGAGCGCAGTATTACCCCAAAGAAGACTTCCAACTGCGGCTGCGCATTGCCCTAACGCAACCTCACCCAAAACTCGGTCCGACACGCATTGACGTCCCGGGTTTGCTTCTTCCCCCAGATAAAATGTTCCACTACTCCAACACCTCCGACCATCATCGAATAGTATAAACACATATTAAAAGTCAGAATCAGGTTTATTATCAATGACATGTGTCGTGAAATTTGTTAACTTAGCAGCAGCAGTTCAATGTAATACCTAATCTAGCAGAGAGAAAAGTAATAAGTAAATCAATTACAGTATGCGTTTATTGAATAGATTAAAAATCGTACATATATATATTAAAAAAGTGAGGTTGTGCCCAAGGGTTCAATGTCCATTTAGGAATTGGATGGCAGAGGGGAAGAAGCTGTTCCTGAATCACAGTGCGTGCCTTCGGGCTTCTGTACCTCCTACCTGATGCAACAGTGAGAAAGGGGCATGCCCTGGGTTCTGGAGATCCTTAATAATGGACGCTGCCTTTCTGAGACACCGCTCCCTGAAGATGTCCTGGGCACTTTGTAAGCTAGAACCCAAGATGGAGCTGACTAGATTTACAAACCTCTGCAGTTTCTTTCAGTCCTGTGCAGTAGCTTCTCCCCCCCCCCATACCAGACAGTGATGCAGCCTGTCAGAATGCTCACTACGGTACATCTATAGAGGTTTTTGCGTGTATTTATTGACATGCCAAATCTCTTCAAACTCCTAATAAAGCATAGCCACTGTCTTGCCTCCTTTATAACTACATCGATATGTTGTGACCAGGTTAGATCCTCAGATCTTGACACCCAGGAACTTGAAACTCCTCACTCTCTCCACTTCTGATCCCTCTATGAAGATTGGTATGTGTTCCTTCATCTTACCCTTCCTGAAGCCTACAATCAGCTCTTTCGTCCTCTGAATTTGAATGCCAGATTGTTGCTGCGACACCACTCCACTAGTAGGCATATCTCACTCCTCGTCAGGAACGGGGCCGGATGGACCCAAATGTAGGACACAGACACTGAAGTACTAGGGGGAGGACAGGATGGGGATGCCATGGCATCTAAGGGTAGAGCTGGGGTTCAGGTAGATAGAGTGTCAGGCGGGCAGAGCAGAGTGGGCTCCCGGAGTTTGAGTTCATGTAGACAGGCTCCCGGGGTTCAGGCAGGCAGGTCCCTGGGGTTCAGGCAGGTAGGCAGACAGGTCTAAGTGGCTCGATAAGCTGGCGGAGAGCTCTCCTTGGGCAGGCCGCATATATCCCAAGTAGGGCCGCCTCCCAGGCGGAAACACCAGAGGCCTGGGCAAGACGCGAACCCCTAGGTGGGTGCAGGGCACAATCCCAGAGTTCAGGCAGAAGAGGAGGACGGGGCAGAACCCCCGCCAGGCAGTGGCAGGTCAGCTAGATCTGCCTGACAGAGGCAAGGGGTAGGAACAGACATAGGTCAAGGGTGACCAACACAACAGTCATGATAGCAGGAAAATCAGGAAAGGCCAGCAGACAGCGCGAACAAACAAACAGAGAAGCAGGACCAGCACATGGGAAGAAAGGTGGGGGAGAGGACCAACCTGGCAGTACTGGTACAGGGCAGAGAAGCACGATGATGAGTGGATCTGACCCTGGGCAGGATAACAGAATGCAGAGAAGAGTTCTGAGCCAGCGAAGAACAGGAAACAGAACAAAACAACCACCCACCTGGTCCCAGTCCCAAGGCCCCTTATAAACACCTGCAGCTCAATGAGTTACAGGTGTGCCTCCTTGAGCCAGGAGGGTCCTAACTAGTTCACGGGTGACGGGAGGGGCAACTGCAGGACCCGGAGTCCGGAGCCCTCGGACCGGATCGAGACCCGGAACGTGGATTCAGGACCGGACCGGACCTTGACAGTACCCCCCCCTCTAAGGGTGCCTCCTGGCGACCAAAGCAGGGCTGGAGGGCCAGGGATGGTACGGGGGGTGGGGGGGGGGGAGAATATCCAGAGCAGAGAGGACCCCAGGGTAACGGAAACTAGCCTCCAGTGCCTGTGTCGCTGAGTCCATGCGTGGGGTGGTCGTTCTGTCAGGAATGGGGCCGGATGGACCCAAATGCAGGACGCAGACACTGAAGTACTAGGGGGAGGACAGGATGGGGATGCCATGGCATTTAAGGGTAGAGCTGGGGTTCAGGTAGATAGAGTGTCGGGACGAATGACACAGGTAGGAAAAAGAAGGAGGTCCTGAAAACAGAAAGTTAGGAAGGAAGTTGAGAAGTAGGACCTCAAAGGTAGTAATCTCAGGACAGTGAGTGTAGGAATAGAGTGAGGTAGAGGATAAATGAGTGGCTGAGGGATGGAGCTGGGGACAGGGATTCAAATTTCTGGATCGTTGAGACCTCTTTTGGGACAGGTGTGACTTGTACAAAAAGGACGGGTTGCACTTGAATCCGAGGGGGACCAACATATGGGCAGGGTGGTTTGCTAAGGCTATTGGGGAAAGTTTAAACTAGGATTCCTAGGGGGATGGGAACTGAACTGAAGAGATGGAGGAAGGGGCGGTTGGCCCACAAATAGAGAAAGCTTGTAGATAGTGTCAGAGGAAGGATAGGCAGGTGATAGAGAAGGGACACACTCAGACTGATGGTTTGAGATGTGTCTATTTTAATACAAGGAGTATGATGAACAAAGTGGATGAGCTTAGAGCGTGGATCAGTACTTGGAGATATGATGTTGTGGCCATTACAGAGACTGTGATGGCTCAGGGGCAGGAATGGTTACTGCAAGTGCCAGGCTTTAGATGTTTCAGAAAGGACAGGGAGGGAGGCAAAAGAGGTGGGGATGCGGCACTGTTGATCAGAGATGGTGTCACGGCTGCAGAAAAGGGAGGAAGTCATGGAGGGATTGTCTACGGAGTCTCTGTGGGTGGAGGTTAGAAGCAGGAAGGGGTCAATAACTCTATTGGGTGTTTTTTATAGACCACCCAATAGTAACAGGGACATCGAGGAGCAGATAGGGAGACAGATTCTGGAAAGGTGTAATAATAATAGGGTTGTTGTGTTGGGAGATTTTAATTTCCCCAATATTGATTGGCATCTCCCCAGAGCAAGGGATTCAGATGGGGTGGAGTTTGTTAGGTGTGTTCAGGAAGGTTTCTTGACACAACCTGTAGATAAGCCTACAAGAGGAGAGGCTGTACTTGATCTGGTATTGGGAAATGAAGCTGGTCAGGTGTCAGGTCTCTCAGTGGGAGAGCGTTTTGGAGATAGTGATCACAATTCTATCTGCTTTACCATAGCCTTGGAGGGGGATGGGAACAGACAAATTAGGAAAGCATTTAATTGGAGTAAGGGGAAATATGAAGCTATCAGGCAGGAACTTAGAAGCGTAAATTGGGAACAGAAAAGTGGCAAATGTTCAGGGGATATTTGCGTGGCGTTTTGCAAAGGTACATTCCAATGAGACAGGGAAAGGACGGTAGAGTACAGGAACCGTGGTGTACAGAGGCTGTTGTAAATCTAGTCAAGAAGAAAAGAAGGGCTTACGAAAGGTACAAAAAAACGAGGTAATGATAGAGATCTGGAAAATTATAAAGCTAGCAGGAAGGAGCTTAAGAATGAAATTAGGAGAGCCAGAAAGGGCCATGAGAAGGCCTTGGCAGGTAGGATTAAGGAAACCCCCAAGGCATTCTACAAGTATGTGAAGAGCAAGAGGATAAGATGTGAAAGAATAGGACCTATCAAGTGTGACAGTGGGAAAGTGTGTATGAAACCGTTGGAGATAACAGAGGTACTTAATGACTACTATAATTATAACTATATTAATATTAATATCTGCAATAAGCCTACAGACTCTCACAGCTACCTGGACTATTCCTCTTCCCACCCTGCCTCTTGCAAAACTGCAATCCCCTTCTCACAATTCCTCCGTCTCCGCTGCATCTGCTCTCAGGATGAGGCTTTTCATTCCAGGATGAAGGAGATGTCTTCCTTTTTTAAACAAAGGGGCTTCCCTTCTTCCACCATCAACTCTGCTCTCAAATGCATCTCTCCCATTTCCCACACATCTGCCCTCACCCCATCCACCTGCCACCCCACTCGGGATAGGGTTCCCCTTGTCCTTACCTACCACCCCACCAGCCTCCAGGTCCAACATATAATTCTCTGTAACTTCCGCCACCTCCAACGGGATCACACTACCAAGCACATCTTTCCCTCCCCCCCTTTCTGCTTTCCACAGGGATCACTCTCTACGCAACTCCCTTGTCCACTCGTCCCCCCCATCCCTTCCCACCAATCTCCCTCCTGGCACTTATCCTTGTAAGTGGAACAAGTGCTACACCTGCCCTTACACTTCCTCCCTCACCACCATTCAGGACCCCAGACAGTCCTTCCAGGTGAGGCGACACTTCACCTGTGAGTCGGCTGGTGTGGTATACTGCGTCCGGTGCTCCCGGTGTGACCTTTTATATATTGGTGAGACCTGACGCAGACTGGGAGACCGTTTCGCTGAACACCTACGCTCAGTCCACCAGAAAAAGCAAGATCTCCCAGTGGCCACACATTTTAATTCCACGTCCCATTCCCATTCTGATATGCCTATCCATGGCCTCCTCTACTGTCAAAATGAATCCAAACTCAGGTTGGAGGAACAACACCTTATATAACGGCTGGGTAGCCTCCAACCTGATGGCATGAACATTGACTTCTCTAACTTCTGTTAATGCCCCTCCTCCCCTTCTTACCCCATCCCTGACATATTTAGTTGTTTGCCTGTTCTCCATCTCCCTCTGGTGCTCCCCTCCCCCTTTCTTTCTCCCTAGGCCTCCTGTCCCATGATCCTTTCCTTTCTCCAGCTCTGTATCCCTTTTGCCAATCACCTTTCCTGCTCTCAGCTTCACCCCACCCCCTCCAGTTTTCTCCTATCATTTTGCATTTCCCCCTCCCCCTCCTACTTTCAAATCTCTTAGTATCTTTCCTTTCAGTTAGTCCTGACGAAGGGTCTCAGCCCAAAACGCCGACAGCGCTTCTCCTTATAGATGCTGCCTGGCCTGCTGTGTTCCACCAGCATTTTGTGTGTGTTGTTGAACTTCCAGCATCTGCAGATTTCCTCGTTTGTACTTAATGAATACTTTGCTTCAGTATTCACTGCAGAAAAGGATCTTGGCAATTGTAGGGATGATTTACAGTGGACTGAAAAGCTTGAGCATATAGACATTAAGAAAGAGGATGTGCTGGAGCTTTTGGAAAGCATCAAGTTGGATAAGTCATTGGGACTGGATGAGATGTACCCCAGGCTACAGTGGAAGGCGAAGGAGGAGATTGCTGAGCCTCTGGCAATGATCTTTGCATCATCAATGAGGACAGGAGAGGTTCTGGAGGATTGGAGGGTTACAGATGTTGTTCCCTTATTCAAGAAAAGGAGTAGAGATAGCCCAGGAAATTGTAGACCAGTGAGTCTTACTTCAGTTGTTGGTAAGTTGATGGGGAAGATCCTGAGAGGCAGGATTTATGAACATTTAGTGAGGTATAATATGATTAGGAATAGTCAGCATGGCTTTGTGAAAGGCAAGTCGTGCCTTATGAGCCTGATTGAACTTTTTGAGGATGTAACTAAACACATTGATGAAGGAAGAGCAGTAGATGTAGTGTATATGGATTTCAGCAAGGTATTTGATAAGGTTCCCCTTGCAAGGCTTATTGAAAAAGTAAGGAGGCATGGGATCCAAGGGGATTTTGCTTTGTGGATTGAGAACTAGCTTGCCCACAGAAGGCAAAGAGTGGTTGTAGATGGGTCATATTCTAAATGAAGGTAAGTGACCAGTGGTGTGCCTCAGGAATCTGCTCTGAGACCCCTTCTCTTCGTGATTTTTATAAATGACCTGGATGAGGAAGTGGAGGAATGGGTTTGTAAATTTACTGATGACACAAAGGTTGGGTGTGGTAATTGATAGGATGCAAAACTGGGCTGAGAAGTGGCAGATGGAGTTCAGCCCAGATAAGTGTGAGATGGTTCATTTTGGTAGGTCAAATATGATGGCAGAATATAGTGTTAATGGTAAGTCTCATGGCAGTGTGGAGGATCAGAGGGATCTTGTGGTCAGAGTCCATAGGACACTCAAACCTACTGCACAGGTTGACTGTGTGGTTAAGAAGGCATACGGTGCATTGGCCTCCATCAATCATGGGATTGAGTTTAGGAGCCGAGAGGTAATGTTGTGGTTCTATAGGACCCTGGTCAGACCCCACTTGGAGTACTGTGCTCAGTTCTGGTTGCCTCACTACAGGAAGGATGTGGAAACCACAGAAAGGTTGCAGAGGAGATTTACAAGGATGTTGCCTGGATTAGGGAGCATGCCTTATGAGAATAGGTTGAGTGAACTTGACCTTTTCTCCTTGGAGTGTTGGAAGAAGAGAGGTGTTCTGAT
Source organism: Hemitrygon akajei (assembly GCF_048418815.1). Classification (NCBI taxonomy): domain Eukaryota; kingdom Metazoa; phylum Chordata; class Chondrichthyes; order Myliobatiformes; family Dasyatidae; genus Hemitrygon; species Hemitrygon akajei. The sequence continues at coordinate 170,226,330 of NC_133125.1, read as the reverse complement.
AGAGGTGTATAAGATGATGAGAGGCATTGATTGTGTGGATAATCAGAAGCTTTTTCCCAGGGATGAAATGACCAACACAAGAGGGCACAGTTTTAAGGTGCTTGGAAGTATGTACAGAGGGTAGGTTTTGTATGCAGAGTATGGTGAGTGCGTGGAATGGGCTGCCAGCGACGGTGGTGGAGGTGGATACAATAGGCTCTTTTAAGAGACTCCTGGACAGGTACATGGAGCTTAGAAAAATAGAGGGCTGTGGGCAACCCTAGGTAATTTTTAAAGTAAGTACATGTTCGGCACAGCATTGTGGGTCAAGGAGCCTGTATTGTGCTGTAGGTTTTCTATATTTCTGGAAGATATTCCTTGGTGAGAGGAATCTAGGACAAGGGGGTGGGGCAACAGAAAGTGAGAGGTCGAAATATTCTGAAGTGATTTTGGGAACCCAAGGAGTCAAAAAAAAATCCGTGAGTATTTTTACTTTCCACGTGAACTGTGAGTCTTTGTTTTTAGGTCAGGAGTGCTGTCCTGGGGCTCTAAGTGTCTACCTGAACAGGCTCAAAAGTATAATTCGAAGACAAAGTAAAATTTATTGTCATAGGCACGGGTACAGATGGAATGAAAACCTGACTCTCAGTAGCATTGTGTCGTAGAAACAACATTCACAAGAAATGTTGTAGAACTTACGTTTTTCTAAATGTTATGCAACATCAAAGTCGTTTATGGTCAAATGCATAAGTACATTTGAAGGTAAATCCTGAAATAGTTTTAGTTGGCCCTAAAGCCCAAAGCGATAAATTTCCTGATAGCATTAGGAACTTGGCTCCCCTTGTGAAATCATAAGTAATAAGCCCAGGTGTTATCATAAATTCAGATTTGAATTTTAAACCTAGTATTAGGAGAGTGACCAGAGCAGCACTTCACCACTTACGAAATATTGTAATGGCACGTCCATTTCTGTCACGTAATGATGCTGAAATTCTAATTCAGTCCTCTAGATCAAATAGTCCTGCTGAAGGGCGTCAGCCCAAAATCATCAACTGTACTTTGTTCCAGCTGCCTGGCCTGCCAAGTTCCTCCAGAATTTCGTGTGTGTGTGTTGCTTTATATCTAATAGACTAGATTACCGCAATGTACTTTTTTCTGGCCTTCCAAAGCAAACTCTTAATAAAGTTCAACACATTCATCATGCTTCTGCTAGACTTTTACATAAACCAAGATGAAGAACCATATCACTTCCTGCCCTAACTACTCTGGATTGGCTTCCTGTATCTTTTACAATTGATTGTAAATTTCTTTTACTTGGATTTAAGGCTCTCACTGTTTGGGACCAGAGTGCAAGATAAGAGTCACAAGATTCACGAGACAAAAGAGCAGAAGTAGGCCATTCGGCCCATCGAGTCTGCTCCGCCACTCCACCATGATCTAAACTATTCTCCCAACTAGTTCCAATTTCTGGCTTTTTCCCCATATCCCTTGATACCCTGACTAATTAGATACCTATCAATCTCCTCCTTAGACACCCTCAATGATCGGGCCTCCACAGCTGTATGTGGCAATGAATTCCATAAATCCACGACCCTCTGGCTAAAAACTTTCTCCTCATCTGTTTTAAATGGGTACCCTCTAAATCTAAGACTGTGGCCTCTTGTCCTGGACTCACCCACCAAGGGAAACAGCCTTTCCACATCTACTCTGTCCAAACCTTTCAACATTCGAAATGTTTCTATTAAATCCCCTCTCATTCCTCTATACTCTAATGAATACAGTCCAAGAACTGACAAATGCTCCTCATATGTTAGTCCCTGTATTCCAGGAATCATCCTCGTGAATCTTCTCTGAACTCTCTCCAACATCAGTACATCCCTTCTAAGATAGGGGGCCCAAAACTGCACACAGTATTCCAAATGGGGTCTCACCAGTGCCCCATAGAGCCTCATCAACACCTCCTTACTCTTATACACTATTCCTCTTGAAATGAATGCCAACATAGCATTCGCTTTCTTTACTGCTGATCCAACCTGGTGGTTAACCTTTAGAGTATCCTGCACGAGGACCCCCAAGTCCCTTTGCACTTTTGATTTTTGAATTTTCTCCCCATCTAAATAATAATCTGCCCGATTGTTTCTTCTTCCACAATGTACAACTGTACATTTCTCAACATTATATCTCATCTGCCATTTCTTTTCCCACTCTCCTAAACTGACCAAGTCTCTCTGTAACCTTTCCGTTTCTTCAACACTTCCTGCTCCTCCACCTATCTTGGTGTCATCCACAAATTTAGACGCAAAACCATTTAATCTATAATCTAAACCTTCGATATACAGCATAAAAAGAAGCAGCCCCAACACCGACCCCTGCGGAACACCACTAGTAACTGGCAACCAACCAGAATAGGATCCCTGTATTCCCACCCTTTGCTTTCTGCCTATCAGCCAATGCTCCACCCATTCCAATATCTTTCCTGTAATTCCATGGGCTCTCATCTTATTAAGCAGCCTCTTATGCAGCACCTTATCAAAGGCCTTTTGAAAATCCAAATACACAACATCCACAGCCTCTCCCTTGTCAATCTTATTTGTGATTACCTCAAAAAATTCCAATAGGTTGGTGAGGCAGGATCTTCCCTTCATGAAACCATGCATCTCGAGGTATTTCATAAGCTAATCCTTGAGGATCAACTCCAATAACTTTCCAACTACCGATGTCAGACTAATAGGTCTGTAATTTTCTTTTTGCTGCCTCCCTCCTTTCTTGAACAGCAGAACTACATTTGTGACCTTCCAGTCCTCTGGAACCATGCCAGAGTCTATTGATTCCTGGAAGATAATTTCCAATGCCTCCACAATCTCCAAAGCCACCTCCTTCAGAACCCGCAGGTGCACCTCATCCGGTCCAGGAGTCTTATCTATCCTTAGTCCATTTAGCTTCCCAAGCACTTTTTCTCTAGTAATCTTGCTTTCATTTGAGAATCTTACTGAAGCTCACAGGTCTTCTGCCAGTCTCTTAAATTTAAACGATATCCCCCAAAAGAATATTTGCAGATCAACACTTTTTTTACTATGCTGCTAAACTGTGAACAACAACACCAAAAATCAAAAGGGATGCAGACTCTTCTAAACACCAGCTTGAAAACTATTCACTTAACCTTGCTTTTAACTGATATCATTTCATCTTTTTTTATGTTTGCACTTTACCCATTGTAAAGCACTTTGAACTGGATTGCCTGCATGAAGAGTGCTATATTAGTAAGTTATTGTTATATAAGCACAGGTGCAATGAGAAATGTAGTCACAGTGACATCACAGGCACCCAACTTCAGATAAGCACCAGTCACAAGGAAAAACAATTAACCATAAACAATGCAAGTTTTTAAACTAAGTACAGTCTCGCATTCCCTCAATGCCACAATAAGTTCTTAACTAAAATCATCTCTTGTCTGGAGATGATAAACTTCTTCCTTATACAGCAACACAAATCGATAGGAGCAGGAGTAGGCCATTGAAGCCTGGTCGACCCTTTAATAAGATCATGGCTTATTTTATTCTGATCCAGGGTCCTTAAGAAAGGTCTCAGCCCAAAACGTTGACTGTTTATTCCCTTCCACAGAGGCTGCCTGATTTGCTGTGTTCTTCCAGCACTTTGTTGGTGTTGCTCTAGATTTCCGGCAACTGCAGCATCTCTTGTATTTATGGCTGATCTATGCTGGCCTCAGTTCCTCTGCGCCATTCTCTCTACCTCTTAATTTCCAATCTGTCAAATATTTATCCACTTCTCATGATCCTGTTTCCATCACCTGGCTGGAGCAGAGAATTTCCATACTGTCAGGAACATGGCCGGATGGACCCAAATGTAGGACACAGACACTGAAGTACTAGGGGGAGGACAGGGTGGGGATGCCATGACATCTAAGGGTAGAGCTGGGGTTCAGGTAGATAGAGTGTCAGGCGGGCAGAGCAGAGCGGGCTCCCGGAGTTCAGGCAGGCAGAGCGGAGCGGGCTCCCGGAGTTCGAGTTCAGGTAGACAGGCTCCCGGGGTTCAGGCAGGCAGGCAGACAGGTCTAGGTGGCTAGATAAGCTGGCGGAGAGCTCTCCCTGGGCGGGCCGCATATATCCCGGGTAGGGCCGCCTCCCAGGCGAGAACACCGGAGGCCTGGGCACGGCAAGGACCCCTAGGTGGGTGCAGGGCACAATCCCAGGGTTCGGGTGGAAAAGGAGGACAGGGCAGAGGAGAGCCCTCCCTGGGCGGGCCGCATATATCCCAGGTAGAGCCGCCTTCCAGGCGGAAACACCGGAAGCCTGGGCACGACGCGGACCCTTAGGCGGGTGCGGGGCACAATCCCAGGGTTCGGGCGGAAGTGGAGGATGGGGCAGAACCCCCGCAGGGCAGCAGCAGACCAGCCGGGCCTGCCTGACGGAGGCAAGGGATAGGAACAGGCAGAACCACCGCCAGGCAGCGGCAGGTCAGCCAGATCCACCCGACGGAGGCAAGGGATAGGAACGGACATAGGTCAAGGGTGGCCAACACAACAGCCATGATAGCAGGAAAATCGGGAAAGGCCGGCAGACAGCGCGACCGCACGAACAAAACAAATGATTGGAGAAGCGGGACCAGCGCATGGGAAGAAAGGTGGGGGAGAGGACCAGCCTGGCATTACTGGTACGGGGCAGAGAAGCACGATGAGGAGTAGATCTGAGCCTGGGCAGAATAACAGAATGCAGAGAAGAGTTCTGAGCCAGCGAAGAACAGGAAACAGAACAAAACAACCACCCGCCTGGTCCCTGTTCCAAGGCCCCTTATAAACACCTGCAGCTCAATGAGTCACAGGTGTGCCTCCTTGAGCCAGGAGGGTCCTAACTAGTTCACGGGTGATGGGAGGGGCAACTGCAGGACCCGGAGTCCGGAGCCCTTGGACCGGATCGAGACCCGGAACGCAGATTCAGGACCGGACCGGACCCTGACACATACATATAAATGTTAAATGACAACCCCTTATCTTGTTATGTCTCCGTGTTCGAGACGCTTCCAAAAATCAGATTTAACATCACTGGCATAAGTTGTGAAATTTCATGTTATGTGGCAGCAGTACCTTGCAATACATGATGATAAAAACTGTAAATTACAGCAAGAAGTACTTATATATTAAAAAGTTAAATGAGTAGTGCAAAAAGAGAGAAAAAAGCAGAGGTAATGTTCATGGGTTCAATATCCATGGCGGGGGGTGGGGGGCAAAGCTGTCCCTGAATTGGTGAGTGTGTGCTTTCAGGCTTCAGAATCAGAATCAGATTTATTATCAACTGCATGTGACATGAAAGTTATTAACTTAGCAGCAGTTCAATACAATACATATATAGAAGAGAAAAAAAAATAATTTTCTAAATCAATCAATCAATTACGGTATATGTATATTGAACAGATTTTAAAAATGTGCAAAAAACAGAAATAATGTATATTTAAAAATTGAGGTCGTGCCCAGGGGTTCAATGTCCATTCAGGAATCGGATGACAGAGGGGAAGAAGCTGTTCCTGAATCACTGAGTGTGTGCCTTCAGGCTTCTGTACCTCCTACCTGATGGTAACAGTGAGAAAAGGGCAAGCCCTGGGTGCTGGAGGTCCTTAATAATGGACACTGCCTTTCTGAGACACTACTCGCTGAAAATGTCCTGGGTACTTTGTAGACTAGTAGCAAAATGGAGCTGACTAGATTTACAAACCTCTGCAGCTTCTTTCAGTCCTGTGCAGTAGCCCCTCCCCTCATAACAGACAGTGATGCAGCCTGTCAGAATGCTCTCCACAGTACAACAATAGAGGGATTCTGTGTGTCTTTCCTGATGGTGAATCTTACACATTTCAATAAAGTCACCACTCTTCATTCTTCTAGACTCAAAGGAATACAGGCCGAATCTACATGGTCTTTCTAGACTCAAAGGAATACAGGCCGAATCTACATGGTCTTTCTAGACTCAAAGGAATACAGGCCGAATCTACATGGTCTTTCTAGACTCAAAGGAATACAGGCCGAATCTACATGGTCTTTCTAGACTCAAAGGAATACAGGCCGAATCTACATAGTCTTTCTTGATCGGACAATCCCTTCATCCCAGGAACCGACCTGCTGATGCTCCGATGTACTGCCTCCCATGCTATATATCTAGGAAAGCTACCAAACCAGGGCAGGTGAGACCTCACCAACACACACACAATTTCAATCCACCATCCCTAATTTTTAAACTCCATCCCTTCTGCAGTGAAGGCCAAAACGTCGTTTACCTTTTCAACCGCTTGTTAGACCCACCTGTTAGCTTTTGTGGTTACTAACCAAAGCGTGTTAGTGATTCAAGCACTAGAGTACTGAGATCCTTTCGTACTTCTCAAAATTTCTGTCTCCGTCCATAGATAACAATCTGCCATTTGATTTTATTTACTGAAGTGCATGACTTCACACTTCCCCATGGCCAATTATTTTGCCCACTCACTAAATGTATGTATCCTATTGCAGAATCACAGTACCATTTTCACAATACTCTCTTTCGGCAAATTAGGTATCATTACAAACTTCGACAAACTTACATATTTGTTGCCGTAGAAAAGCAGCACCCAACATTAAAGATCCTCACCGCCCAGGCCGTGCTCTTTTCTCACTGCTGCCATCAGGTAGGTACAGCTGCCTCAGGACTCACACCACCAGGTTCAGGAACAGTTACAACCCCTCAACCATCAGGCTCTCGAACAAAAGGGGATAACTACACTCATTCTGCTTCTGGTGTTTCCACAGGTAATGGCCTCACTTAAAAGACTCTTCATCCTGTTACTTCATGCTCATTATTTATTGCTATTTATTTATATCTGCATTTGCACAGTTTGTTGTCTTCTGTTGATCCTGTTTACAGCTTCTATTCTATAGATTTGCTAAGTATGCCCGCAGAAAAAGAATCTCAGGGTTGTATGTGGTGACATGTATGTACTCTGATAATAAATTTTACTTTGAAGTACTTTGAACTTTTTCCCTTCAGGTCATTAAAGAGAATGACTGTGGGCCGATAACAGGTCCCTGCAATACTTCACTACATACCTCCTGCTGGTCTGAAAGAACCCATTTCAAAGTTCAAAGCAAACTTATTATCAAGGAACATATATGTCACCACGTACAACCGTAAAACTCATTTTTGCAGGCATACTCAATAAATCCAATAACCATAGTAGAATGAATGAAGGACCAGTGTGCAAACTGTGAAAATAGAAAAAGAAAGAAAAAAGGAAATAATAATAATAATAATAATAATAATAATAATAACTTCAGAATATCAAATTTCAGAAAACACTACGTACACTTGAACATACTTAGATTAACACAACCTAGGACAGAAGGAGGAAGAGGAATAACAGACATTAAACATTTACACAACAGTCAGATAAAACTTCTCAGGATATATTTTCATCAATGAAAACAGGATTCAGCACTTCATGTGAGCATACGGAATTCCAATAAGAAGTACACACCACTAAAAATAAAAGAGAGCACAACCCGAAAAACTCAAGAAATTATCACTATCGAAGGAGAAGTTAACCGAAGGAAGAGCATGACCCTCCATTGAAGACATCCCTGCGATCTGAGCGGTCAAGATGTCAACAAGGAAGCATGGACCGTCCAGCTCAGAGTTGGAGACTTTTTCCCAGAAACAGAAGGGTTCTTTCTGGCAATACAGGACCAGGACAAAAAGTTGTCAAAAATACCTAATAAAAGACCAACAAATTCAAGGTGATGAATGCATAATGCCAAGAAACAGTTCGACACATTACAGGATCCTATAGCAGTTTAACTCAATCTGATTATTTACACAGACACAGTCAAGTGGCAAATATCATTCATCAAAATCTTGTTTTAAAATACAAACTCATAAAAGACACCATGCCTTGCTATAAATACAAGCCTGATCCAGTTTTAGACTCAGAGTCCCACAAATTATATTATGACCGATCCATTATTATAGACAACACAATCCATAAGAACATGTCCGGATATAATATTATAGGATAAATAAGAAAGAACAATTTGCTTAGTAGCTATAGCAATTTCAAACATGCATAACATACAGAAATCAATAAAATGAAAAACAAACAAAATTTAAAAAGGAAATTGAAAGACTATGGAACATGAACTGGGTATACATTGTCCTAATAGTAATATCTACAACTGGTATCATCCCAAAATCACTACACAAAAGTATTAAACAATTAGACCTACAACAGCAATATTTATATAAATCTCCAGAAAGCCACAATACTAAACACCACTAGAATGGTCCGGAAGTTCCTAGCAATTGAAAAATGAGAGTGCCTGGCTTTTCTCATGCATTAGGTTTTACCAGCTGAAATTGAGAAAAAAAACTAAATAAATAAGCAATTCATAGTCACAGGATGAGATGAAGAATCCCTGAAAGTGAGCCCATAGGTTGTAGGAACACTTCAATGATGGGTCAAGTGAAGTTATCCCTCTGGTTCAAGAGTCTGATGGTTGAGGGGCAATAACTGTTCCAGAACCTGATAGTCTGAGTCCTGTCTCCTGCACCTTCTTCCTGATGGCAGAGCATGAAATGAGCATGACCCAGGGTGGTGGGGAGTCCCTGATGATGGATGCTGTTTTCCTGCAACAACACTCCTTATAGGTGTGCTGAATAGCGGGGAGGGCTTTATCTGTGATGGACTGAGACGCATCCCCTACTTTTCGTAGGAGTTTTCATTCAAGGGTGTTTCCAAACCAGGCCGTGATGCAGCCGGTCAATATACTTTCCACCACACATCTATAGAAGTTCATCAAAGTTTTAGATATCATGCTGAATCTTCACAAACTTTTTAAGGACGTAGAGGTGCTGCCGTGACCCCACGACATGTCCCGTGCTGTGGACCTGTTGTGCTGGTAGTCAAATTGGAGTGGATCCAAGTTGCTTTTCAGGCAGGAGTTGATATGTTTCATGACTGTGAATATGAGTGCTACTGGATGACAGTCATTGAGGCTGGTTTCCATGATCTTCTCAGGCACCGGTACAATCGAAGCCGGCTTTAAGCATTTATTCAAACTCTCCGAATTATATGAGGGCTGGATTTCTGTCCTTTCCAAAACACTTCCTTTGATGATTTAGACTTTTAATTTATGCACCAGCCTCCTCTGTGACACCTTATGAAGTGCCTTTTGGACATCTAAATGCATTGCATCCTCAGCTTCCCCTCTGTCAACCCACCCTGTTAACCCACCCTGTTAACCCGCCCTGTTAACCCACCCTGTTAACCCGCCCTGTCAACCCGCCCTGTTAACCCGCCCTGTCAACCCGCCCTGTTAACCCGCCCTGTTAACCCGCCCTGTCAACCCGCCCTGTTAACCCACCCTGTTAACCCGCCCTGTCAACCCGCCCTGTTAACCCGCCCTGTCAACCCGCCCTGTTAACCCGCCCTGTTAACCCGCCCTGTCAACCCGCCCTGTTAACCCACCCTGTCAACCCGCCCTGTTAACCCGCCCTGTTAACCCGCCCTGTCAACCCGCCCTGTCAACCCGTCCTGTCAACCCGCCCTGTCAACCCGCCCTGTCAACCCGCCCTGTCAACCCGCCCTGTCAACCCGCCCTGTTAACCCGCCCTGTTAACCCGCCCTGTTAACCCGCCCTGTTAACCCGCCCTGTCAACCCGCCCTGTTAACCCGCCCTGTTACGTCCTCAGAGAGTCTGAGCAAACTTGTCAAGCGTGCTTTGCCTCCTATGACACCACGTTGACGATACTTCTACAGGGTGGCTCCGTAGTGTAGCAGTCACAGTGCCAGTGTTTGCGGTTCGATTCCGCTGCTGACCGTTAGAAATCTGTACGGTCTTCCTGCAACCACACGGGTTTCCGCTGGGTGCTCTGGTTCCCCCCACATTTCGTAGGAAGGGTTGGCGAGTTGTGGGCAGGCTGTGTGGCGATACTTCCTTGCGGGCTGCCCCCCAGCACATCCTCAGATTGTGTCGGTCGTTGGCGCAAGCACCACAAGTCACTGTATAAACACAAGGAATTCAGCAGGTGCTGGAAATCCGAAGCACCACGCACACAAAATGCTGGAGGAACGTCAGCGGGTCAGGCAGCACCCATGGAAATCAACAAATAGTTGACTGGGACCCTTCTTCAGGGCTGGAAAGGCAGGGGGGAGACGCCAGAATAAAAAGGTGGGGGAGGGGAAGAGGGATAGCTAGATGTTGATAGGGTGAAGCCAGGTGGGAGGGAAAGGTGAAGGGCTGGAGATGAAGGAATCCTTTAGGAGAGGGCAGTGGACCATAGGAGAAAGGGTGGCACACTAGGGGGTGGTGACAGGCAGGTGAGGACAGTTAAGAGGCCAGATTAATTTAATCTGGTTAATTAGTTTAACTAAATTAGTTTAAAGCCTTTCTGAAGGTTCCAACAAATCTGCCTGCAAGGATATTGGTCCCCGTTGGGTTGAGGGAAACCTATGCTTTTCGTACAGGTTATACCTTCCCCAGAAGAGATCCCAATGACCCAGAAATCTGAAATCCTGCCCCCTGCCCCACTCCCTCAGCCACTCATTCATCTGTACTGTACTCACTCATTTCTGTCCTGGCTAGCACGTGGTACTGGGAATAATCCGGACATCACCAGCTTCGAGGTCCAGCCTCTTTCCTGACTGCGTATAAAAACTGTGCAGGACCTCTTTGCCCTTTATACCTCCTGAAATGGTTCCAATGTGTACTAATACCTCTGGCTGCTCACCCTCCCTCTTGAGAGCCTTCTGCAGCCACTCGGAGATATTCTGGAGCTGAGCACCTGGGAGGCAGGACCTTATCCTGGTGTTGTTTCCGCGGCCACAGAATCTCATGTCTAGCTCCCTAACTCCAGGATTGGAGAACAGTCTCCTTCACGATTGTTCTACCTGACTTTACTCTTCCCTTTTGAGGTTCAGAGCCAGCCACACAGCCACTGGTCTGGCCGCTGCTGCTGTACCCTGATAGGTCATCTCCCAGGCAAAGGGTTGCTGAGCGAATGAGCACAGGGGAAGCCTGCATGACAGCTGACTCTATTTACTTCTCCAGGTGGTAACCCATCTGCTATTTGAAGCCTGCACTCTGGGAGTGAGCACTTCAATAAAAGTCTCATTGATGAGGTTTTCAGCCTCCCAGATGGTCATTCTAACTACAAAAGTAGTGGAGAACAGTTTAAATATAGACTTACTGTGGAGAACAGTCTAACTACAGATGTACAGTGGAGAATATTCTAACTACAGATGTACCGTGGAGAACAGTCTGACGACAGATGTAATGTGGAGAACAGTCTAATTACAGGTGTACAGTGGAGAATATTCTAACTACAGATGTACCGTGGTTAGATTCTAAGTGGTTGCATTACCGTCTGGTATGGGGGAGGAGGCTGCTGCACAAGATTGAGAAAGGCTGCAGTGGGTTGCAGCTTAGTCAGCTCCATCATGGGCACTAATCTCTGTAGTATCCAGGACATCTTCAAGGTCTGATGACTTACAAAGGCATTATTAAGGACCCCCATCACCCAGGTCATGCCTTGTTCTCATTGCTACCATTAGGAAGGAGGTACAGAAGCCTGAAGGCACATGCACAATGATTCAGCAGCAGATTCCTCCCCTCTGCCATCCCATTTTTGAATGGGCATTGAACCCATGAACACTACCTCACTTCTTTTTTATTTTTTTCACTACTTATTTAATGTAACTATATATACACACACATATACTTACTGCAATTTATGTTTTTTCCTATTATTATTGTACTGCTGCCACAAAGACATCATATTTCATGGCATACTGTGTGCCGGTGATCTTGAACCTGATTCTGATTGCTGCATAGATCATCATCAGGGAGACTGTCAGTCCCACATCTCACTGGGGGAGCATTCCACTGCCTGAACTACCATCCTGCCTGTACTAGTTACACAGTACCTCTAACTTCTCAAGCTCAAGATCTAGCCTGCACCCATTGAGCCAAAGCCTGACCCCTCTAACACCAATACACTTGTAATGATTGCGTATAATTTGTGTTTTTTTTGTGAATGCTGTTTATATGATACTCTGTATCTATGATGCTGCAGCAGGTCAGTTTTTCATTGCACCATTGTGGTGAACTGCATATACCTGTCTGGACACGCCCCCCTGCTGACTGCTCCTGTGGCTCCTCCCACTGACCATGGCTCCTCCCACAGACCCCGATATAAAGGCGATTGAGGCCTGAGCCCTGCCCTCAGTCTCCAGGATGTAGTATGGTGGTCAATTACTACTTGTTCTTTCTTCCAGTCAATAGAAGCCAATATCTCGCCTCACGTCTCGGAGAGTTATTGATGGTGCATCAACCATATATTCAAGTACTTTGCATGTGCCTAAAGTTTGAGAGTCAATGAATGGTTTGTTGTAAACATATTTAATTTGAATAGGAACAGAGGGCCAATGCATAATTTATTGTAAATAACTTTATTTATTGTATAAAGACTCAGATTTAATGAATGGTTTTTTCTATGTAAATAACTTTATTTTGTAATATTCCTGAATAAAGTATTTTTGGAAAAAAAGAGTTTAACTTTGAATAAAGTAGACTCTGAATAAAAATCAAGGCTGATCAACAAGGCCTATTCAATATCATAACTACGACGTAAGACGGAAGTTCAAAAGCTGATGTGGATGGATCAATAACAAAATCCAAAATTAAACCAAGGCATCAACTAAAAGACCCAATCAGCGCGAACTTTATTGAGACTACATCTCCCAGAATCCTACAGCATTAAAGCCATAATAGTCCCGTCCTCAGGGGTCACCAGCTCAAATGCGTCACAATCATCACGCAGACTACACCAATAGGCGCGTTGCTTTCTTTCTACGGAGGTACCAGCCAATGGGAAGAGGCGGCAGCTGCGACGTCTCCTCTGGCAGTGTCGGCGGCGCCGTGCGTGAAGGAGGCGGGCGCATGCGCGGGGTGCCAGTCTTCCCGGTATCCAAGGGCAAAGGGGTGGAGAGGGGAAGGAGCCGGACGGCGTGACGGAGTTCTGCTGATCGGAGAGCGGACGAGATGCTGGCGGCGGTGGAGTAGGAGGCGGCTCTGTTCCCCGAGACCGAGCGCGCTGCTCTCAGGTGAAGCCTGCATCCCCGACGGCTGCCGGCCGGCTCGGGCGCTCCCGGAAAGGGAAGGTGGGGGTTAGATGGAAGTGATGGGCGGAGGCGCGGCCAAGCGAGGGCTGGTGGGGCAGGGTGTGAATTAGGTTGGGTGGTATAAAATGGGATTAGGCTGCAAGGTTATGCAGCAGACAAGATAGCTTGTTGTAGTGGAGGATGTGGTTATAGCAGTGCATTTTGTTTGGCGTCTAAGGCGAGCTCTTGTGTTAATGTTAAACACGAGATTCTACGTATGCTGGAAATCCTGACCAATGCATACAAAATACTGGAGGAAGACAGCAATTTAGGCAACATCTACAAAGGGAAACAAGTTGGTCCTCTAGTAGGGTCTCGGCCCGCAATGTCGACTATTCCACAGATACTCAGTTCCTCCAGCATTTTGCTTTGGATCTGCAAACTTTCTTGTGTTTAAGATCATGTTTTTGGCCGAGACCCTTCATCAGGACTGGAAAGGAAGGGGGCAGAAGCCAGAATAAGAAGGTGGGGAGAAGGCATGTGATAGGCAAGACTGCGTGGGGTGAGGGTGATCTAGGTCTGTGGGTGGCGGGGGGGGGGGGGGGGGGGGAGGAGGATGAAGTAAGGAGGTGATAGGTGGAAGAGGTAAATAGATGAAGAAGGAGGAGTCTGATTGGGGAGGACAGTGGAGCGTGGAAGAAAGGGAAGGAGGGGAACCAGAAGGAAATGATGGGCAAGTGAGGAGAAGAGAAGGGATGAGAGAGTAAACAGAATGAGGATCTTAGGAGAGTGATCCCTATGGAAGGTGTGGAGGAAAAGATGTACTTGGTCCTCTGTAATAGGGAAAGAGCAGAGTGTTGCTGTGGGGTGAGTTTAACTAGAGACATAAGAGACTGCAGATGCTGGAATCGAGCGATGGGCAAAGTGACAGAGGAGTTCTAACATCTGCTATTTTTGTCTCCTAAGGCGTGCCTTCAGGAGTTTTTGATGAACCTGGGCTTGTATTTTCTGCAGTTTAGAAAAATGAGAGGGCATCTCATTCAGACATGCTAAATAATGAACGGACATGGAGAGGATGTTTCAAATAGTGGGAGAGTCTTCTAGAGGCTGTAAGGCACAGAAGGAAACGGTCCTAGTGTAGATGGGCGGTAAGTTTGGCATGGGTGTGGTGGTCTTTCTCTGCCATATGACTCTGTCTCTTAATGGGTCTTTTTCCCACCACAGTGGCAGTGGGCCGTGTACATGCATGGCTGGTGCAGTGAATTGCAGGCAGAGTGCAGCCAGGGGACTGGCAACGTTTGGACTCGGGCGATGGAAACCCAGCAGTGGCGCTCGGATCAGGATCCGAGGGAATGACCGCAGCACCTGTTACAGTTGTGACCATCCGGTCAGGAAACAGAATTTCTCCTCTTGCTGCCGAGTGCAGGTAAGCCAAGGGTATCTTTGAAGTTTTGACACTCAAGTTTGATAACTGCTTGCAGTGGCTTGGTGTGTGTTCATCGAATGGTACAGGCCTTTTGTCCTCTGACCTTTCACCCTGCTCCAAGATCGGACGAACCCTTCCTTCCCACATAGCCCTACATTTTTTCTTTTAATCTATGTGCCTACCTTAAATGTCCCTAATGTACCTACCTCTCCCACCATCTCGGCAGCGAGATCCAGGCACTCAGCACTCTCAATGTGGGGAGAAAAGGTCTGTCTCTACCGTTCTCACCTTGCGAGTAAGTCTCTGGCTGTCCACTCTATGCCTTTTATTGTCGTAAACTTTATACAGCTCTATCAAGTCTCCTCTTACCCTCCTTTGCTCCAAAGAGAAAATCCCTAGCTCTCTCAACATTTCCTCTTGATTCAAGATTCATTCTTGAATGTTGACCCAACGGATTGCAAGCTCAGGGGTCCGTGGTGGTGCAGCGTTGCTGGAGGTGCTGCCGTTGGGGTAAATTGTTAAAGTGTGATGGCAACTGCCTTTTTGTTTTGTTGATGGGTTTTAAAAATTCAGTGTCTTTTCACCAATGAACTGATCTCGTCCTCCGATCAGATTCCATCATCTTCTGCCTCTTGTCAACTCCCTCTATCTCTTTCCAGCCTCTGTCACTGTCCCCACTCTCCCCTGCTGTTCATACTTGTGTTATCATACTTATTATTATTATTAGTGTTGTTCATACTTATTATTATTTTGTATTTGCATATTGTTGTTTATTTGTCTCTGTCCTGTGCAGTTTTTGTTGATTCTATTGTGTTTCATTGTATTTACTCTGAATACCTGAAAGAAACTGAAACTCAAGGTAGTATACGGTGACAGTTTATATACTTCAATAATAAATTTACTATGAACTTTGAAATGGGAGCTTCGACATTTTCTTTAAACCCATGTTTTGGAGCACCGTGGTGGCTGTGGTGAGCAGTAGCAGGTCTGGTTGAGGTTGGCTGACGAAATGCAAGAATCATGCTGGAAGCAGGACTGGCCTCTGTGCTGCAGTGGAACACCAAATGATATGGCTGCTGCAAAGATCCGGCAAGCCAGTCTCAGTCCTGACCTCTGGAGCTATCTGTGTAGAGATTGAGCCTCCTCCCTGTGACCACACCATTGTTTCCAAGCTCTGACATGCTGGTTAGCAAGTCGCTTTCAATTGACTACTTCAAATGACATCCCCTCCCCCTGTTGAAGGGGGATACCCCCTTTCTGATGGATAGGTGCGAGAGAATACGTAGTTCAATGGGAATAGGACAAGTGGAAATATTTGTTACTCGATGGGCTGAATGGCCTCCTGAACATGCACAGTAGATCAAGCAGCGTGTGGAGAAACTGTTGCTGTTTGTTTGGGTAATCAGAAAACTGTTTTGTGTAAACTTTATATTTACAACGAACAAGGTGCAGCAATTTATAAGTAATAAAAGAAAAGGCACTAAGGGAAAGGAGCGAGTGATTAACATTCCTGGAACATAGTCTGGATGACTCAGCTCTTTCAGAAAAAAATCACATTAATGCATAATAGGGAGTTCAAATTCCTATCAGGGCTGGAAATCTAAAGTTAAGATATACTGCTGGAACCGATGTCTATGGAAAAAGAAATGGAATGAATATTTGGGCTCGGATCTTTTGTGATGACTGGGGGGCAAAGATTAGAAATGGGGTGGTTTGTGCAGTAGGGTAGAGGCGGAAGATGGAATGAGGTTGGTAGGAAGAACGGATGAGGGTTGTGTTGGGGTGGGTGGAACAGAAATGTCAAAGGGAGGTGATAGTGTGGGGGAAAGGGAAATAATGGGGTATAAAGAATCATCTTGGGTTACAGCAAATGTTTTGGGAAAGATATCTTTGGATTGGAAAGAGGGCAAAGAAGATTAGTGTGAAAGTTACCAGGACTCAAGGGCTTGAGTTACAGGGAGAGGTTGCGAAGGCTCAGACTTCAATCCTCGGAGTATACAGGACTTGGGTGACATAGAGGTGTGTCTCACCAGTAGGGTGAATGTGTGCAGTGTTTTCCCAGAAAACGATTCAAGAACTAGAGGGTATAGAGTTAAGGTGAGGGGAGAGAATTTAAGAGGGACCTGAGTTGTAAATTCTTCACACAGAGGGTGGTGTACATATGGAATGAGCTGCTGGAGAAGGCAGCTCGTTCCATGCTTGGATTTCCAGCATCTGCAAATTTTCTTGTGCTGCCTGGCCTGCTGAGTTCCTCCAGCATTTTGTGTGTGTTGCTTTGATTTCCTGCATCTGCAGGAGTTGAGATAGGTACATTAACATTTAAGAGATATTTGGGTAGTTTATGGGTAAGAAAGGTGTAGAAGAATGTGGGACTAGCTTAGGGGTGCACCTTGATCGGGATGGATGAGTTGGTCTGAAGGGCCTGTTTCTGTTCTGTTGGACTCTGACTGAAGTCTGATAAAATGGGAGTGGTGGCTCACATGAAGTTTTTGACCTTCAATATGAGTCCCAAAGGCAAAAGGGAAGATTGAAAAATAAGTTGCTGCTGTTAGTGTGTCTTGAGCAGTGCAGAAAGCTGAGGTCAGAAGGTAATGTAGAATTGAAACTACGATGGGGTGGGGCCTGTCGGGGAGTTTTGGATATAGCTCTGAGCCTACCTTACTCTTCAGAAAATATACATCAGCAATTTTCCAATGCTGCTTGAATTCTATTTGCTTAGATAGATAGATAGATAGATACTTTATTCATCCCCATGGGGAAATTCAACTTTTTTCCAATGTCCCATACACTTGTTGTAGCAAAACTAATTACATACAATACTTAACTCAGTAAAAATATGATATGCATCTAAATCACTATCTCAAAAAGCATTAATAATAGCTTTTAAAAAGTTCTTAAGTCCTGGCGGTAGAATTGTAAAGCCTAATGGCATTGGGGAGTATTGACCTCTTCATCCTGTCTGAGGAGCATTGCATCGATAGTAACCTGTCGCTGAAACTGCTTCTCTGTCTCTGGATGGTGCTATGTAGAGGATGTTCAGAGTTATCCATAATTGACCGTAGCCTACTCAGCGCCCTTCGCTCAGCTACCGATGCTAAACTCTCCAGTACTTTGCCCACGACAGAGCCCGCCTTCCTTACCAGCTTGTTAAGACGTGAGGCGTCCCTCTTCTTAATGCTTCCTCCCCAACACGCCACCACAAAGAAGAGGGCGCTCTCCACAACTGACCTATAGAACATCTTCAGCATCTCACTACAGACATTGAATGACGCCAACCTTCTTAGGAAGTACAGTCGACTCTGTGCCTTCCTGCACAAGGCATCTGTGTTGGCAGTCCAGTCTAGCTTCTCGTCTAACTGTATTCCCAGATACTTGTAGGTCTTAACCTGCTCCACACATTCTCCATTAATGATCACTGGCTCCATATGAGGCATATTAAGATTTACATCAAGCATAGTCTTGTTTTTGTTGGTTCTTCCTTAAGAACTTTCTCTACTTCATTCTGCCCAGTCCATTTACTCTTCCCTATCCTCCTCAGTACTATTCACTTGTTGAGAGGATGTGGATACAGTGGAAGGTCACTTGGCCCCCCCAGCCCATTCTGACATTCACTGAGAACGTAACTGATTTGTCATATGTCAGGTCATCAGTGGCTAACAGAAATGTATAAATATCAGAATGCAGTGTTAATTGCTTTTGTAAAAGAGTTCCAAACACGAGTGTTATGCCTGCAGGAGGACTACTTCACTTGGTGAGGGTGCAGAAGAGATTCGCCAGGATGCTGCCTGGCTTAGTGTTTTCTTTGGAGTGGCAGAGTCTGAGATAGATAGATAGATAGATACTTTATTCATCCCCATGGGGAAATTCAACTTTTTTTCCAATGTCCCATACACTTGTTGTAGCAAAACTAATTACATACAATACTTAACTCAGTAAAAAATATGATATGCATCTAAATCACTATCTCAAAAAGCATTAATAATAGCTTTTAAAGAGTTCTTAAGTCCTGGCGGTAGAATTGTAAAGCCTAATGGCATTGGGGAGTATTGACCTCTTCATCCTGTCTGAGGAGCATTGCATCGATAGTAACCTGTCGCTGAAACTGCTTCTCTGTCTCTGGATGGTGCTATGTAGAGGATGTTCAGAGTTATCCATAATTGACCGTAGCCTACTCAGCGCCCTTCGCTCAGCTACCGATGTTAAACTCTCCAGTACTTTGCCCACGACAGAGCCCGCCTTCCTTACCAGCTTATTAAGACATGAGGCGTCCCTCTTCTTAATGCTTCCTCCCCAACACGCCACCACAAAGAAGAGGGCGCTCTCCACAACTGACCTATAGAACATCTTCAGCATCTCACCACAGACATTGAATGACGCCAACCTTCTAAGGAAGTACAGTCGACTCTGTGCCTTCCTGCACAAGGCATCTGTGTTGGCAGTCCAGTCTAGCTTCTCGTCTAACTGTACTCCCAGATACTTGTAGGTCTTAACCTGCTCCACACATTCTCCATTAATGATCACTGGCTCCATATGAGGCCTAGATCTCCTAAAGTCCTCCACCAGCTCCTTGGTCTTGGTGATATTGAGACGCAGGTAGTTTGAGTTGCACCATATCACAAAGTCCTGTATCAGTTTCCTATACTCCTCCTCCTGTCCATTCCTGACACACCCCACTATGGCCGTGTCATCAGCGAACTTCTGCACATGGCAGGACTCCGAGTTATATTGGAAGTCTGATGTGTACAGGGTGAACAGGACCGGAGAGAGTACGGTTCCCTGCGGCGCTCCTGTGCTGCTGACCACCGTGTCAGACCTACAGTCTCCCAACCGCACATACTGAGGTCTATCTGTCAAGTAGTCCACTATCCAATCCACCATGTGAGAGTCTACTCCCATCTCCGTTAGTTTGTGCCTTAATATCTTGGGCTGGATGGTGTTAAAGGCACTAGAGAAGTCAAGGAATGTAATCCTCACAGCATGATGAGGGGAGATCTGGCAGGTTTATAAGGTTGAGAGGCATTGATGGAGTGGACAGGGAGTTTCTGTTTCCCAGGGCTGAAATGTCTAATACCAGAGGGCATGCACTGAAGCTGAGAGGGGGTAGGTTCAAGGGGAACCTGAGGGATAAGTGTTGTTTTTAACTTAGTGGTCAATGCCTGGAATGCACTGCCTGGTGTGTTGGTAGAGGCCAGTACATTAGAGGTTTAGATTGGCACGTGAATGTGAGGAAGATGGAGGGATATGGGCATGGTGTAGGTAGGAGGGATTGGTGTTTAAGCGTTTCTGGTTTGGTTTTTAGCTGGTTTAGCACAGTATTGTGGGCTGAGGGCTTGTTCCTGTGCTGTACTGTGCTATGTTCTAATCCTGATCCGAGGTTCCACACCAAGAGATACACTTCCTCTTCATTTACCGTATCAATTCAATTAAATCACATCACATTGGTGAATGTCATAATCTTTGGAATGTCATAATTTCAGTTGCTGGAAAAACAAAGGAGCCATTAAGTAGGGCTCCTGTGGTTTCTTCATCCTTCCCATAGGAAAGTTCCAATCTTCCAATAAATTGTTTACAGTGGGAAGATTGAACTCGGGAGATCTCCACGTGTTGGTACCACATGCGGATGCCTGTAATTCAGCTTATTAGTTTTTCTGAAAGGGTCCCTTGCTTTGTAGACTGTTGGGATTGTTTTCTGGCATACAGTGAGTGAATTTGGTTAATTCTGATTTGACTAGTTTCCAGCTACATCCAGAGCTGAGGTGGCAATTGTTCAATTTGATCCTAAAGATATTCAAATGTTGTAAACCCCTGAACAATGTAATTCATAAAATATTCCCCTTTCTGTTTCTTTAGTGGCCACAACATTATTGTGTGGGTTTGGTCTGTTCACAGCTTAGGAATGGGAGAGTTGATGTAGGCAGATCTTCTATCATGCTGTAGCATCTGACTTGTTCAACTAATCAGGTTATTTCTTTTTGAATCTGCTCTGCTCCTAATTGCATCTCGACTCCCTGTGGGTGAGTTGCCATGTGCCCATTCATCACTCTGAATGCAATGTCCCCCGAGTTTCTGAGCATTCTTTTAGATGGTGTTCATTAGTATACTAGCATCAGAAACCTTTCTAATAGATTTAAGCTTGGAGGTATTAAACAACTGATGTAATGTTCAATGGCTGTGTGCAACTGGGTACATGCTTCGAACTAGTCGGCTTGTTAGTTAATTTCCATGGGAGTTTTTTTTTTGTGTTTGTTAAATATTTTCATAGCTTTCTTTTTTCCCCAGACTGACACATTTCAGGTTCATTGAATTGACTTTTGTAGTCTTTTAGATTCAGTTGAAGTGGTGACATTGGGTTGCTCGTTCCTGAACCCTTTTGATAAACGTTATGCAGTTGTATCCTTTCAATGAGGCTTGCATGTAGTAACTTCAGAATTGTCAGCTGTAAGTAAAAGTGGGTAAGTCAATAAAACTCTGCTTCAAGTTACTAATTAAGCATGAGTTTGTGTTAAAAGGTTGTATTGTCCATTCTATCAGAGTAATTGATTCTAGATCAGTGGAACATTGAGAAGCCATTACTGATTTTTCAACCCTGTAAATTTCAGTTTCATTGAAGTGATATTTCTTTTGATTGCTACTAAAAGGTAATTCTGACTTTCATACAGATTTAAATGATGTGATGGTCAAACATGGAGCTTGCAATCTAATCGAATGGTTAAGATAAATACAGCCGTGTTTGCTACCATCCTTTGCAGTATCTCGTGATCTATACTTTTTTATAATTGAACAGGGAATTGGAATGTGAAGCCTGTTTAACTTGGTAGGTAAATTTGGTAAAGCTAATTAAAATCTTCTCTCTATCTTATTAAAGCTATCTCATTTGCTTCCGCAGAACTTCGAGATGTGTCATGGCAGATTCTTTCGGCATATCAGTACCACCTCATGGACCACGCCTGTTTGCGTGTGGCACCAAAACAAGAGACAGATCGGCGTGGAGACCTACACGGCAACAGACCGCAGTCCCAGCCTGGTGGCTTGCGACGTGCCTTACTTGCAGTTCTCTCCCAGTGGTTCGTTGCACACTCAAGGGGCACCCGCAGGTGATGTGCATCTGCAGTCCCTCATCTATATCCCAGATCAGAAGATCGGCATGCAGATGATGATCCGTGGCCAGGGCAGGGAGCAGGCAGCCCTCGTGGAGAAGCCCTGTGTGCGGATGGAGCAATTGGCAGTCTCCAGAGTAGAGCGCGAGCTCTGTGAGCTGGTGGAGGGGCTTGGTGCTGAGCAGGAAAGAGCTCTTCTGCTGTCTCAGCTCTTGAATTCAATCACCACAGTTGACGGGCGCAGCTCAGACGACATTGTGGTAGAACACGACTCCATGTCCCACTTCCCTGTGAGAGAGCTGGCGGCTGAGGGTGTCCCTGAGACACTGGTGGGCCAATTTGCAGGGGCAGAGGTGCCCTCTGCAGGCAGGCCAGATTCCAAGAAACAGCAGCCCCAGGACAAAGTGCTGAGCCCCTGGGACATGAGTGAGGGGCAGCTGGACTCTTTCCGGACTCTGTTTGACAGTGAGTGTCTTGCAGGCCTCGAGCGTCTGACTGCAACTGCGTCTCAGCTGCGGGAGCTTGCTTTTCGCAGAGCAGGAGAGCTGAAGAAGACAACCCCACAGAAGGGAGAGCCCAGTATGGAGGAGCATCTTGCTGTGCTTTACGAAAAGCTGAGGTTGGAGGTAAAGAAACTCTTTTAATTGAACCTTGCATGTGGGCTTGTACTAGTTCTCGATTGGTAAACGTACCAACTAATACACTTGCAATAACTTGCTCCAGTGGCAAAACAAATCCAAAATCAAAATGAACCAATTGCTGCTGTCTGCCTGTGACCGCCACGTCATGGCGCACACTCGGCTCCAATGAAATGATTGTTCCAAAGAGTGGAATCCTTTATTCGAAGCAAATGTACGATCCTGAAGTGATATGGTGGTTAGCAAAGGTGTGACCTCTGCTGGTCCCAAGCTACAAAATGCCACGAAACAATCAAGAATACGTAACTTATTCCCTTTGCTTTTACCACAGCCCCACTCATGTGACTAGTTGCCATAATAAACAAACTAAGCGCACAATACGGAATACAAAGCAGATAGAGACTAGATATATGGCTCCTACACTTGCATTTAATGTAATATACCATATACCAAATATCAGATGAAATTCAGTAGGTAAGAAGGAAGTTTTGATCAGTTTATTGAAAGCAGAGACGTAGAGGGGTTTGGACAGAGAAATTGTGGTTTAGAGCATTGACAACACACTCAGCATTTGGGGTCGGGGAGGAGATCAGAATGTTCGTCAGTACAGACTGCTCGGGGAATTATTGAATTAGGAACAGAGGAGAAATGAGGGCTGCTTTCAGACAGGGTATAAGATAGTGCTACTGTCCTTGTGTGTTCATTATAACACAGGTCTAAACCAAGAGCAGCTCCAATTTATAGTGTGGGTATGGTGATCTCTGAGCTTAGATTTTATTTTTAGAATAAGAGTCTGTATAAAAGTATGTCAAAATGCCTCCTAAATGTAGTGATTGTATCCATCACCTCCTCTGGCACATATTCCAGAAGCCAATTAACTTTTTGTATGTACTTACCCATCAGATCTCCATTTAACCCCTTCACTTCTCAGCTCCCACCTGCACCCTCAAGTTTTAGAGACACCTACCATATGAAGGGTGGTGGGGTTGTGATAGGTCTCTTCCAAAGGAGGTGCAAGGTACCCCTTTCCTCTGCTAGCCTGCAGTCACCCTTGGGCATGGAGTAGCACCGACTTAGCCCCCTCTCTCCAAACATCCCCTGGTCCAATCAGGGTCACGTGAAGCCATGGAGCAGCTGGTGCATATCTCAAGTCCTAATTCTGCAACCACTGACGCAAGGCAGACAATCTCTGAGAAGTATCGATAATGGCTGGGGCTTCTAAAGATACTGCCCAGAAGATGGCAATGGCAAGCCACTTCTGTAAAAAAAAATTGGCAAAGGATGGTCAAGGTCACCATGATCACCTACATCATACAACATGGCACCTAATGATAACCATCTGAAGCAGACACTGACTCTACCCGATCCATGCCTCTCGTAACTTTATACAGAATATCTTTAGTGTGTCACCTCTCAGTCTCCTCTGCTTTGCGACGGCCCACGTAGGAGAATAATTTGGTGACATCTCCTCTCTAGGTTCAAGAGTCAGCATCTGAATGAATTAATGGAAGATGTCAGACAATCCATTCTATGAGATAGTTGCAAAATGCTGTAATTTGTCTTGTTTTGCATTTCATTGAACCGCTGTGTAGTGACAGCTCAGAAATGAGTCACCTGATACTGCCATTTATAGGCCTCCTGTCCTGGTTTTATAAAACCATAAGATAAAGAAGCAGAATTAGGCCATTTGGCCCATTGCGTCGGCTCTGCCAGTTCATCGTGGCTGATCCAATTTTCCTCTCAGCCCCAATCTCCTGCTTTCACCTTCAAGCCCTGACCAATCACAAGTCTATCAATCTGTGCCTTAAATATACACAACAACTTGGCCTCCACAGCTGCCTGATCACCACTCTCGGGCTAAAGAAATTCTTCTTAATCTCAGTTCTAAAAATCGTCCCTCTGTTCTGAGTCAGTGTCCTCTGGTCTTGTACTCTCCCACCATAGGAAACATCCTCTCCACATCCACTCTATCGAGATATTTCACCATTTGATAAAGTTTCAATGAAGTCACCCCTCTTTCTTCTGAATTCTAGTGAATACAGGTGCAGAGCCATCAAACTGTCTTCATACGACAAGGCATTCAAATCTGGAATCATTTTCGTGAATCTCCTTTGAACTCTGTCCGGTTTCAGCACATCCTTTCTATGATAGGGGGCCCAAAACTGCTCACAATACTCCAAGTGAGGCTTCACCAGTACTTTTATAAAGTCTCTACATTATATCCTTGCTTTTATATTCTAGTCCTCTTGAAATGAACACTAACATTGCATTTGCCTTCCTCACCACAGACTCGACATGCAAATAACCTTTAAGGGATCTTCTCAAGTCCCTTTGCACCTCAGTTTTTATTTTCTCTCCATTTAGAAAATAGTCAACCCTTTCATTCCTTCTACCAAAGTGCATGACCATTCACTTCTGGATACTGTATTCCATTTGCCACTTCTTTGCCCCTTTCTCCTAATTTGTCCTTCTGTAGCCTCTCTACTTCCTCAAAACTATCTGCCCCTTCACCTATTTTTGTATCATCTGCAAACTTGGCACCAAAGCCATCAATTCCTTCATCCAAATCATTGACATGTAATGCAAAAAGAAATGGTCCCAGCACAGACCCTGTGGAGCACCACTAGTCACCAAAAATCCTTTATTCCCATCTTTGCTGCCTGCCAATCAGCCATTGCTTTACCGATGCTAGAATCTCGCCTGTAATACCATGGGCTATCTGCCTTATCAGCGTATTCTCATTCATTCTCTAGTTGCCCTTGAAAGTAAGGGTGCAGTTCACTTACCAAAGAGCCATTTAAAAACTGATTTGAGACGCTGGAATGTTGGATTCATAGCTTGCTCAAAGGGAGATTGTTGTAGTTGGAGATCATTCATGCTAAGACTGCAACAGTGCAAACTCACCACCACTACCTTGCTGTTGAATTCAGAGTGTGTAGTAAATGTTCCCTTTTGTATTGGTACCCACATTCTGAAGATAAATTTAAAAACAAATCTGATTCTGACTTTCAACATTTTCAGTTTTTTTCAATGTTAGTTTTGATCTGCAGCTTTTACACCTGATTTGAGGATTTCCAGCACACTTTGTATAAAGATCCAAGTGTTCTGGGTATAATGTCAAGGTTATGCCCTTGCTCCGGATTCTTACCACCAGATTTTTCTCTATTTGTCGTAACAATCTGCACAGGAATAATCCAACCCAATCACAGCTCCTTCAGTGGCATTACTGAGATTGTATTTACTGCAGTGGTCTTAGCAACTGTTGATCTTTGGTAGCATAACACTTCTTTACTGCACCATTTGGGCTCAATTCTCACAGGAGTCTGTAAGGAGTTTGTCTGTTTTCATTGAGACCATGTGGGTTTCCTCCGGGTGCTCTGGTTTCCGCAAACATTCCAAAGGGTTAGGGTTAGTTAGTTGGGGGCGGGCTGTCCCCCAGCACATCCTCTCACTGTGTTAGTCATTGACACAAATAATACATTTCAGCATATGTTTCGATGTGCATGTGGCAGATCTCTTTTTAATCTGTAAAATCATCCTGACGTGAATAAACTGATGTGCCAGGCTGTCAGTACCTGAACTGAGCCCTAATGTTCTGTTGGAATGTTCTCCCTTGCTGAAGGAGTACACGCATGTGTGCGCACAGCACTTCAGTCTCATTTGGTAGTCAGGTTTCAATACATCTTGTCAGCTGAAACCTTATTTGGAGCACTCTTTCGCCATCTAATGCAACCTGACTTCTTAAGTTTAATCTTTGATAACAACATCCTTCCTGAGGCGCAGGCTCCCGGAAGCCCTAACTAAAGCTTTGTTTAGTTTATCCCAGCCTTCTCAGGTGATTAACGATTAGCTTTATTTGTCACATGAGCATCACATTATACAGTGGAATACGTCAGTTGTTTCAAATCAAATCAGTGACGATTGTGCTGGGCAGTTGTAAGTGTGTGTGTGTGCACTTCCAGTGCCAACGTAGCATATCCACAGCTTACTAACCCTAACCCGTAGGTCTTCAGAATGTGGGAGGAAGATCTGGAGAAACCCACGAGGCCGTAAGGAGAATGTACAAACTCCTCACAAACAGAGGCAGAAATAAAACCCCATCTTGCAGTGGGCTCTGCCTTTCCACTCTCTTTATGGAATATGAGGCCCTTTGTTGGTCGGGATAGGCCATGGTTGTAGCGATACAGCTGTCTATGTGATATGCAAGCCAGGGAGGTATGATAGTGAGAGCAAGCTGTCAGCGTATAGCAGGCCTCCCCCCTCCCCACCTGATAAATCCAAAGGAACGGCAGTGACCGACACAGCTGTCTCGCACGAGTTGTTGGTATGGAATTTTTCTTGGAGTTAACACCTAAAGCCTTCTCCATGAGGGGTAAAGCTGCAAGGCAGTGCAGGTTTGAGATCAGGGTTTTCCTTTTCCTGCATGAGCTGCCAACCATGGCCCCGGCTGCTCTAAGTGACTGGTTTTAAGGTGCCAGTAACCCGCCTTTGCCCCTTTTCCTGTCAGTAGAAACTGTTCCATTGGGCTTAGTAACTGAGCCACACGTGAAGGTCGGCAGCTGGAATTGGATATCAGAGGCTATTTGAGACGTGAGGGATTTATTAGGAAGTTAGAGCTTATCCCCACTGCAATCCAGACTATAACAACATTAAGGAACCTATATGGAATATAAAGGCCTATATTCCACTACATAAACACAGTCTTAATGAAGAGTCTTGGCTTGAAACATTGACTGTTTATTCATTTCCATAAATGCTGTCTGACCTGCTGAGTTCCTCCAGCATTTGGTATTATCTATGTTCCACTGTTCTTCAAATTACTTTTTTATTTCTTTCAAGTTCGGATTATTGTAGGAATGATGGTGTGGTTGTGAGGGTGTGAGTTTTGACCTTGAACGTGGTCTGTTCACATCATTGCAGATCCGTTCTCTCTGTAGAGTGTGATACAACTTTGTCACTGGTGGTTCTGTTGCAATGTACAATAGCAGTTCATCTGTTTTATTTTAATAGCAGGAGGACTTCTATCTTTTCTTAAATGGAGACTTAGAGGCTTTGCAGTATCTCTGCATTCACACTGGGGATTAATTTGTTTGCAACTTTTTCCAATGTGTTACAACAACAGCTACATTTGAAAGGACTGTCAGTGGTTTCATGAATGCTGTGGAATGCTTGTTCTCTCTGGGGAAATTTCTGGTAGGAAGCAGTTGTGATCTCAACTGGAGAAATGAAAGCAAAACTGCTCAGAGAGGGTCTGAGAGCAAGTTGTCCCTATCTGTATGTAGGACCTGTGGTAAATGGTGACTTAACTTTCTTTAGAACCTTCCACAACCACCTTTTTGAACCTAACGGAGCACAGTTGGTATTTCAATGCAGTAAAGCAGCCTTTGATCTGTGCACAGCAAGATTCCACAAGGTAATAACCAGGTGAACTGAACCCTTTTCGATGAAATTGGTTGAGTTAAATATTTGCTGCCTTATTGGACAGTATTCCTCTGATCCAAGTAAATCTCATGGCAAGATTTCGGAGAGAAGGATCAGTTCTCCCTCTGTGCTTCTGTATTTGTATGCTTAAGTGGGAGAGCTTGAATCCATGAGCATTTGAGTATGTGCCATTAGATCACAACTGATGGAGATTTCTTGTTAAAATTGTGGAACGGGTACCAAGTCTCAATAATTTGTCCCACTCCTGTCTCTGGCTGTGCCAGACTGCAGGACTGCCCGATTCTGACTGCCTACCTACCCAATCTGTGCCTCAAGTTTTATAAGCTTCTGTCAGGTCTCCCCTCTGTTTTCATTGCACAAGTTTTGTTCAACCTTTCCTTGTAGTTCATTGCCTCTGATCTGGTAAACTTCTTTCTAAAGCCTCTACATCCTTCCTGTAATTGGGCAATCGGAATTGTACAGGATTCACCGAGTATGACCTCAGCAAAGTTGTACACAACTGCAACAAGACTTCCTGACTCTTGTACTTAATGCCCTGACCAGTGAAGGCAAGCGTGTTAGCATGCCATCCTCCTTTACCACCACATCCACTTGCTTGATTATTTTTAGTGATAAATAGGTTTGGATCACGAGATCATTATTGATGTCCTGAAGAAAGGTCTCTGCCCAAAATGTGGACTGTTTACTCTTTTCTATAGGTACTGCCTGTTCTACTGAGTTCCTGCAGCACTTTGATAGATAGATAGATACTTTATTCATCCCCATGGGGAAATTCAACTTTTTTTCCAATGTCCCATACACTTGTTGTAGCAAAACTAATTACATACAATACTTAACTCAGTAAAAAATATGATATGCATCTAAATCACTATCTCAAAAAGCATTAATAATAGCTTTTAAAAAGTTCTTAAGTCCTGGCGGTTGAATTGTAAAGCCTAATGGCATTGGGGAGTATTGACCTCTTCATCCTGTCTGAGGAGCATTGCATCGATAGTAACCTGTCGCTGAAACTGCTTCTCTGTCTCTGGATGGTGCTATGTAGAGGATGTTCAGAGTTTTCCATAATTGACCGTAGCCTACTCAGCGCCCTTCGCTCAGCTACCGATGTTAAACTCTCCAGTACTTTGCCCACGACAGAGCCCGCCTTCCTTACCAGCTTATTAAGACGTGAGGCGTCCCTCTTCTTAATGCTTCCTCCCCAACACGCCACCACAAAGAAGAGGGCGCTCTCCACAACTGACCTATAGAACATCTTCAGCATCTCACTACAGACATTGAATGACGCCAACCTTCTTAGGAAGTACAGTCGACTCTGTGCCTTCCTGCACAAGGCATCTGTGTTGGCAGTCCAGTCTAGCTTCTCGTCTAACTGTATTCCCAGATACTTGTAGGTCTTAACCTGCTCCACACATTCTCCATTAATGATCACTGGCTCCATATGAGGCCTAGATCTCCTAAAGTCCACCACCATCTCCTTGGTCTTGGTGATATTGAGACGCAGGTAGTTTGAGTTGCACCATATCACAAAGTCCTGTATCAGTTTCCTATACTCCTCCTCCTGTCCATTCCTGACACAACCCACTATGGCCGTGTCATCAGCGAACTTTGGATTTCAAGCATCTGCAGACATTCTTGTGTTTGTCTTTATTGACGTTATTGCTTTTAATACCCCAACATATTAACCGGGGCCTTGATGAGGACAATGGAAAATAGGAGTTGTGCTATAATCAGTATAGGCATGAGCAAAGCTGCACTGCCTGTCCTCTTGGTATAGAACTCAATCTTGCTGCTCTGTGCCAAGATGCAGTGTTAAAACAGGCTTGTGCTAAATTTAAGTTTTGAGGAATGCTTTCTGAATTTTCCTGTACAAGACTTCAGGTGACTTTTTGCAACATGTGCCGAACAGGTTCCATTTTTACAAATGTCCATAGGTCGATATTGTCCATAAGTTATAAAATACATTAAAATCACTCTAGTTATTGTACTGAATGATATTGAAAACACATAAAACTGATGTGAAAGAATTACTAAAAGTAAGGGAGATGGGGTGAAAACTCATTCTGCTCTTCCTAGGAACTTATGTCGGACCTCTGAATCTAATATGGAAGCTCGCTTGAATGTAGATTTGTTCGTGGGTTGGCAAGTGTGTCGATACGTTGGGCATTCTTAATCAGGGGTTGCCTGCATAAACCTCTCTAAGCTTGAGCTCATCGGAAGTTTTGTCATCCTTATTCCAGTCGGCACCAAGTTGGGTTTGTCTGCCTGCGCCCTTCACTCTGGCTGTGGTTTACTTTTTTTTGTAATTTATTTTTTATTGAAGTTCATCATCAAGCAAACATTTCCATAAGGTGCATTTTGGATATCGTACATATATATCATATAGTCATATATGCCACAAATCTCCACATAATATTTATCTGAGGTATACACTTATAGAAAAGAGAGGAAGGAAAGAACAAGTGAAAGGAGAAAACTATGTACAAGTAGGGAGTGATAATTTTTTTTTACAACATATTCATTGATTTGTGAGAATAAAATCAGGCCTATGAGGTGTTGTGTAGTTAAACCATTTTTCCCAGTATGAATCAAATTGTTCCAACATAATCAACAGATGCTATTATCTTCTCCATTTTGTAAATGTCCATTGTAATTTCCATGCTGTGGTTTACTTGATACTTACAAGTTCTCACCTTTGTACTCAAATCCTGACTCCTCCCTGTCCCTGTAATCTCTTTACCCTGCATGCAACTCTTCCGTTCCCACCTCTTACTCCCTAATTTTGTGCATTCCCTACTTCTGTTTGATTTTTTTTTGCATCTTCAGCTAATTAATCCTGTGAAGGGACCTTCAGAAATTTCTGTTAGAGAAACTAAAGAAATACAGGAATGTGTCAAGTAGGTAGCTGACAGTGTTTGAATTTTGATGAATGGTGAACTACAAATCTGAAATAACAACGATGGAAAAACTGGTCAGGTCAGGCAGCATCTGTGGAAAGGGAAATGAGCAGCATGGTAGTTCAACACATACACACAAAATGCTGAAGGAACTCAGCAAGTCAGGCAGCAACTATAAAAGGAGAATAAACAGTCGACATCTGGGACTGAGAGCCTTCATCAGATGTTGCTTGACTGCTCTTAGACAGCACATTTCATGACATTCTTGTCCAGTATCCCTTTAAATATGGGATGCAAAAGTTTTTGAAACTGCTGCACGATCTCCTTGTGTTACTGCATTGCAAGGATAGCAAATGTAGCTCTGATGCTGTGTGTCGTGCTCTCCAAGTACTTGGCCAGGAGACAGTAAAGAGCCGGTCACTGATGTGAGAACACAGATCATTGAATTTAAATGAGGTGAATGATGTTGAGCAGTGACACTTCCTTTCTTTTTCTTTTTCAATCTTTTTATTAGTATTAAAAATATTATGAACAAAATACAGTTAATATATTAATAAAGGGATTACAAACATACAAATTCTCATTACACATGAAGGAATACATAAGCAATGAATACAGTATAAATAAGTTTTCCCAAAACATGAACCATATAATATATATATGAACAAGGTAAATCTAGATATTTCATAATATATAAAAAAAAGAAAAAGAAAAAAAATATATGCAAAGTTACTAACCTACTAATCTAATATCTAAGGAAAAAAAAGAAAACAAAAAAAAGAGAAAAAACTAAAGAAAAAGAGAAAAAAGAAGGGCTGTTTATAGTATCTCACAAGAATACATAAACATCAATGTCGTCAACTCCGATCCTCTCAACATACATACAGTTAAAGCTGAAAAAACCAATAAGCTTGGCACAGGGCCATATTACATCATATGAAAATATGAATAAATGGTCTCCGTATCTTTTCAAATTTAATAGAAGTATCAAATACAGCACTTCTAATTTTTTCTAAATTTAGACATAACATAGTTTGAGAAAGCCAATGAAATACCGTGGGAGGATTAATTTCCTTCCAATTCAACAAAATAGATCTTCTAGCCATCAAAGTGAGAAAAGCAATCATTCGACAGGTGGAAGGAGATAAATGGAGTGAGTCCATCATCGGTAAACCAAAAATTGCGGTAATAGGATGGGGTTGTAAATCAATGTTCAGTACCGCAGAGATAATATCAAAAATATCTTTCCAATATTTTTTCAACAGCGGACATGACCAAAACATATGAGTTAAAGACGCGATTTCTAATTGACATCTGTCACAAATAGGGTTTATATAAGAATAAAAGTGAGCTAATTTATCCTTGGACATATGGGCCCTATGTACAACCTTAAATTGTATTAATGAATGTTTGGCACATATAGATGATGTATTAACTAATTGAAGAATTTTATCCCAATTCTCAATAGGAATAATAAGATTGAGCTCTCTTTCCCAATCATTTTTGGTCTTATCAAAGGGCACTGAACGTATCTTCATAATTATAGATAGATAGATAGATACTTTATTCATCCCCATGGGGAAATTCAACTTTTTTCCAATGTCCCAAACACTTGTTGTAGCAAAAAAATAAAAAATATGATATGCATCTAAATCACTATCTCAAAAAGCATTAATAATAGCTTTTAAAAAGTTCTTAAGTCCTGGCGGTAGAATTGTAAAGCCTAATGGCATTGGGGAGTATTGACCTCTTCATCCTGTCTGAGGAGCATTGCATCGATAGTAACCTGTCGCTGAAACTGCTTCTCTGTCTCTGGATGGTGCTATGTAGAGGATGTTCAGAGTTATCCATAATTGACCGTAGCCTACTCAGCGCCCTTCGCTCAGCTACCGATGTTAAACTCTCCAGTACTTTGCCCACGACAGAGCCCGCCTTCCTTACCAGCTTATTAAGACGTGAGGCGTCCCTCTTCTTAATGCTTCCTCCCCAACACGCCACCACAAAGAAGAGGGCGCTCTCCACAACTGACCTATAGAACATCTTCAGCATCTCACTACAGACTTTGAATGACGCCAACCTTCTAAGGAAGTACAGTCGACTCTGTGCCTTCCTGCATTATATATATATATATATTTATATATATAATAAAGTTTTGATATAAGCCCTTTTTGAAAAGGGTTTAATTCAAACAAACTCTCCAAAATATCTGAAGACACAAAATTTGGAAACGTAGGAAGTACCGTACTTAAAAAATGCCTAACCTGTAAGTATCTAAAAAAATGAAATCTAGGCAAATTATATTTATTAGATAATTGCTCAAAAGACATAAAACAATTGTCCAAAAATAAGTTGGAAAATCTTAATAAACCCTTAGTTTTCCAAGCCGAAAAAGCTTGATCTATAATTGAGGGATGGAAAAAACAATTAGCTACAATAGGACTATTTAAAACGAATTGAGTCAACCCGAAAAATTTCCGAAATTGAAACCATATACGTAAGATATATTTAACTATCGGGTTGTCAATTCGTTACGGCAATTTAGAAAGAGCAAAAGGGAGAGATGTCCCTAAAATAGAACCCAGAGCATAACCTGATACCGATTTAGTTTCCAAACTCACCCAATGAGGGCCAAAAGGACCATCCCATTCTTTCAACCAACATAACAAATATCTAATATTAACTGCCCAATAATAAAATCTGAAATTGGGTAATGCCAACCCACCTTCCTTCTTTGTCTTCTGTAAGTATGTTTTACCTAACCTGGGATTTTTATTCTGCCATATATATGAGGAAATTTTTGAATCAACATTAGTAAAAAAGGATTTCGGAATAAAAATTGGTACCGCTTGAAAAATATATAAAAATTTAGGTAAAATAACCATCTTAATAGCATTAATCCTACCTATCAGAGATAAAGATAATGGTGACCACTTAGTAAACAAGCCTTTAATCTGATCAATTAAGGGTAGAAAATTAAACCCAAATAATTCTTTATGGTTTTTTGTGATTTTAATCCCTAAGTAAGTAAAAGAATCATTAACTAATTTAAAAGGTAAAATATCATAGCTTGGGACCTGTCTATTCAAAGGAAACAATTCACTCTTATTAAGATTTAACTTATACCCAGAAAACTCACTAAATTGAGCCAACAATGATAAGACTGCTGGAATAGATTTCTCAGGGTTAGAGATGAATAATAATAAATCATCTGCGTACAAAGATACCTTATGAATATTTGTTCCACGATTAATACCCAAAATATCCTGTGATTCTCTGATGGCAATTGCCAAAGGTTCTAAAGCGATGTTAAATAGTAATGGACTAAGAGGACAACCTTGTCTAGTGCCCCGAAATAAACGAAAAAATGGAGATCTTTGATTATTAGTAAACACTGAGGCTACTGGAGTTTGATAAATCAGTTTAATCCAAGAAATAAAGGTCGGACTGAAATTAAACTTCTCCAGCACATAAAATAAGTAAGGCCATTCAACTCTATCAAATGCTTTCTCCGCATCTAATGAAATAACACATTCTGAAGTGTTATGTGAAGGAGTATAAACAATATTCAGTAATCTCCTAACATTGAAAAAAGAATAGCGATTTTTAATAAAACCGGTTTGGTCTTCCGAAATAATTTGGGGTAATACCTTCTCCAATCTGGAAGCCAGTAACTTGGAAAAGATCTTAGAATCCACATTCAATAAAGATATTGGTCTATAAGATGCACAGTCAGTAGGGTCTTTATCTTTCTTCAGTATTAAGGAAATGGAAGCTCTATAAAAAGATTGTGGCAAATTCCCCAATCTAATTGCTTCTTCAAAAACCTTGCATAGCCAAGGAGAGAGAGTAGCAGAAAAACATTAAAAAAATTCTACTGTATACTCATCTGGACCTGGTGCTTTCCCTGAATTCATTGAGGAAATAACCCCTTTAATTTCCGCGTCTGTGAACGGAGTATCTAATACTGAAAGATCATCGGATGATAATTTTGGAAAATTCAATTTTCCAAGAAAATCACACATGGTATTATGATCCTGAGGGAATTCAGATTGATACAGGGAGGTATAAAAGTCTTGAAAAGACTTATTTATCTCATCATGGTTAACTGTCAAATCCCCATTCTGCTGACGAACCTTAGTGATTTGACGTTTAACCCAAACATTCTTCAGCTGACTAGCTAACAGTTTTCCCGATTTATCACTATGTATATAAAACTCAGATCTGGTTTTCATTAATTGATTTTCAATCGGAGATGTAAGTAATAAACTATGTTCCATTTGGAGTTCAACCCTCTGTTTGTAAAGCTCCCTACTAGGAGTAGTCGAATATTTCTTGTCAATCTCCTTAATTTTATCAACCAATAAAAGAGTTTCCTTCTTAATGCGTTTTTTCAGACCAACAGAGTAAGAAATAATCTGTCCACGTATATACGCTTTAAAGGTGTCCCAAAGTATTCCGCAAGAAATATCTTCCGTGGAATTAGTTGAAAAGAAGAAATCGATCTGCTCCTTCATAAATTTAATAAAGTCCGGCTCTTGCAATAAGGTAGAGTCAAATCGCCATTGTCTAGCACTTAAAGCTGTATCCGTAAAATTAATAGAAAGTTTTAATGGAGCATGGTCAGAAATAGCTATAATATCATAATTACAACCAATTACCGATGGAATAAAACAAGAGTCAATAAAAAAAATAATCAATTCTCGAATAGGAGTGATAAACATGTGAGAAAAAGGAAAACTCCTTATCATTAGGATGACGAAATCTCCAGATATCAAAAACTCCATTATCAGTCAAAAAGGAGTTAATACAAGTGGCCGACTTATTGGGTAAAGTCTGAATAGATGTAGATTTGTCCATCAAAGGATTTAGACAACAATTAAAGTCACCACCCATTATTAACATATTTAAATTAGGTAAAGAAGTAAATAAGGACTTAAAAAAGTCAGGACAATCCACATTTGGAGCATAAACATTAACCATAGCAACCTTTTTATTACAAAGTAAACCCGTAATTAACAAAAATCTACCATTCAGATCCGAAAGGATATCATGTTGAACAAATGCAATAGAGGAGTCAATAAAAATTGAAACTCCCTTAACTTTGGCATTCGAATTCGAATGGTACTGTTGACCCCGCCAAGACCTAAAAAAGCGATATTTGTCCTCCTTCCTCACATGAGTTTCTTGTACAAAAATGATATGAGCATTAAGTCTTTGGAATACTTTGAAAATCTTCTTTCGTTTAATTGGATGGTTTAAACCATTAGTATTCCAAGACACAAAGTTAATGGTTTGAGCCATGTTTCTAAAGTCATCCCTTTGGTATATAAAGGGTTAACCATGTTATAAACTCATGCACCCGGAAGAGGAACAAAAATAAAGAGCGGACCCGGAAGTGACGACATCGTAGACATATTTGTAGTTCAAGAACAGCCCGAGTGAAAAAACTAAAACAAATTGATAAAAGAAAAATAAAAAAGGAAAACAGACCAACCCCCACCCCCACATGAAAAAGAAAAAAAGCCAAAATATGGCTTAAAAAAAGGAAAAAATGAGACTAAATCTACCCCCATATCAGCGGCAGACCACTCCGTGTTTAAAGGATATATGAAAAAAAACCACCCCAACTTTATGATCGCAATACTAAAATCTGCGCTTCTTAATATGCTTAGTTGTAAAAAAAAAGAGTATAATCACTAAAAGTTTATAGATCGGGTTATAACCCAAACAAATCAAGAAGTACTTAAACTATGATAAGCGATGCATTATAGGAAGAAGACAAAAAAAGAAACAATAACGCCATCTTAAACAAAACCAAGAATATTTTGCAAAAAACTACCATCTTGATAATAAAAAAAAATTCCCTTCGAAAGGTTAAAAATATACCTTCAAGGGAACAAAAATAGTAGTCAAAAATATAGTATAGTGGTTAAAGTGTATGAGACAGAGCGATTAATATAACGAAAGCACACTTTAACTTAAATATGAAGTATAGGATAACCCTACACCAATAGCCAGAGACTAACCCTGGTTTAAGGAATCGAAAACCATCTTTCACGATCAGAATCACTCATTTATTAGAGAGTAGTGTCTATAGCAGTAGGGAAGTTCTCCTCCAAATACTTTTTCGCTTCAAAAGTCGAAAGGAAAACCTGACAAGGAGCGTTCGGCGGGGAGGTCCTGAGCTTCGCCGGGTATAAGAGCGCAGGTTTTAGATTTTTCTCATAACATTCAGACATCAGAGGTTTAAAAAGAAGCCTTTTCTTCATAATTTCAGAACTAAAATCTTCCACCAAACGGAAATAGTAATTTTGAAATTTAATCATCCCAGCCCTCCGAGCCTCACGAATGAGTTGTTCTTTGTCGTGTACGTAGTGAAACCGGACAATTACCACCGGAGGTTTGGCTGAAGCACTCGATGAACGACTCCAAATTCTATGTGCTCGGTCAAGTACCGGGGGGTTCTCTGGAAAGACCGACGGAAACGCATCTTTTAAAAATTGAGCAAAATATTTTGAAGGATCGCCTTTTTCTATGCCATCTGGGAGACCAAGTATGCGTAGGTTCTGTCTTCTGGACCGATTCTCCAAATCGACACTCTTGGCTTTAAGTGTTTCCACCAGTTTAATGGTCGAAATTAAATCCTGTTGCAATTTTTCAATTGTCAAATCTCGTTTCCGAGCTTCTTCTTGCAGAGACGTGATAAGAACTTGTTGCTGGTTAATTACTGAATCCATCTTAACCATATAGTCTTGAAAAGCCTTTATATCTTGTTTAAAAACTTGATGTTGTTCAACAAATTTTCTATCCAAAACCTCCATAAACAGTTCATAAGTTAACTCAGTGCGTTGCGGTTGAGCTTGCTTCTTTCCATTACCGTTCGGGTTACGCCCCGGTTCTCGTCCTTTGGATCTAAGAGCCATTTCTGTTTGCATATCTTCAAGAATTCACAATAAAATCTTAACGATAAGCCCGAGAAAGTAGCAAGAATCTTTTGGTGTAGGTAACAATAAGTTGAATAAGGGTGATCAAAGGTTAAAAAAAGTAAAGGTTATGGAGCGGATCTGAAACAGTACTCACTCCATGAGCGTCTCCCGCTGACCTCTCGTGACACTTCCATGATTGATTGGAAACCTTTATTGGAATTGTTCATCATAAAGGTAAAACAACAATGTAGAATAAAAGCTACCAAATGAGTAAACAATAGAGTGCAAGATCATAACAAAGTAGACTGTGAGGCTAAGAGTCCATCTTATCGTACAAGAGTCTGATAATAGGGGGATAGAAGCTGTCCTGGTTTGCGCTTTCAGGCTGTTGTGTCTTCCACCTGATGGGAGAGGGGAGAAGAGAGAATGTTCGGGGTGGGTGGGATATTTAGCCCTATGATCTCTTGCTAAACATAGCTGTGTATGGCTGGAAGTGCCTGCAATGGTGACCTACATTCTAGAACTGCATTCCTGACGTAAAGTTCATTAAGAATAATGTACAGGCTCAGATTCTTTCTCTGAGAAGAGAGAGGTGACCCACCCCCCCCCCATAATAATTTTAATGTGTTTTTAAAAAATCTTTCTGCTTGTTCGCAGTTCAAAATTAAATGCCATTAAACATGAGAGCAGTTCAAGAGAAACTTTATCCAGAAAGCTGTGTGAAGGCTCTGCCTTGACCAGTAGTGGACTTGACGAGAAAGCTGGATACAGTGCCTTGTACAAGTATTCAGCCCCCAACCCTTTGTTCACGTAATGAGTATTACAGCCAAGGATTTTGATCAACTTAACTGAGAATTTTTATTGATGCATTGCATGCTCTTTTTTTTCCACAGAGCCCAAAAAAAACAGGGAAAATTGTAAAGAATGAAAAACTAAAAATTCAAGAACTGAAATGTCAGCAGTTCAAAAGTATTCATTGCCCTTTGCTCAGGACTTAGTTGAACCACATCGTACAGCTATTCAGACAGTGGGCTGTTTGTATAAGTTTATTAGATTTGCACAACATGTTGGAGCAAGATTTGCCCATTCCAAATTTGCTCAAGCTGTGCCGGGTTGTTGGGGATGGGCAGTGGACAGCAAGCTTGATGTCTAGCCAGAGTTGTTTTATCAGGTTAAAGTCAGGACTCTGGGACACTCAGGAACATCAATTTTCTTCATTTTGAAGCCACTCCATTGTTGCTCCGGCAGTGTAATTCGGGTCATTTTTCTGCTGAAGGATGAACCTCCTCTCCAATTTAAGAGGCTAGCAGGTTTTTCTCAGCTATCTCTCTGTATTTAGCTGCATTCATCTTCCCATCAATCCCTGCTGCTGGAAAGTATCCCCACAGCATGATGCTGCTGCCACGTACTTTACAGTGGAGATGGTGTCACCGGGCTGCTGTGGGGTTTTATATTGATGCCACATGGTCTTCCACTTTAGTCTCATCTGACCACAAGACCACCTTCCACATCTTTACAGCGTCTTCTAAGTGGCACTCAGCGAAGTCTTTACAGACAAGCATTTTTTTTTAGCCAGAGCTGCTTCCTTGCCATTCTTCCATCAATGCCTCTTTTGTGCAAGGTCTTAGAGATTGTGGAGCCATGATCTTCATCTCTAGTTGCAGCCACTGACTTCTGCTGCATACTCAGAGTGATGCTGGCGTCACAGTCGTCCGCACTCGGAGCGACGCCGGCGTCACAGTCGTCGTCCTCGCTCGGGGCGACGCCGGCGTCACAGTCGTCGTCCTCGCTCGGGGCGACGCTGGCGTCACAGTCGCCCTCACTCGGAGCACGCCGGCGTCACAGTCGTCCTCACTCGGAGCGACGCCGGCGTCACAGTCGTCGTCCTCGCTCGGGGCGACGCCGGCGTCACAGTCGCCCTCACTCGGAGCGACGCCGGCGTCACAGTCGTCCTCACTCGGAGCGATACCGGCGTCACAGTCGTCCTCACTCGGGGCGACGCCGGCGTCACAGTCGTCGTCCTCGCTCAGGGCGACGCCGGCGTCACAGTCGCCCTCACTCGGGGCGACGCCGGCGTCACAGTCGTCGTCCTCGCTCGGGGCGACGCCGGCGTCACAGTCGTCCTCACTCGGGGCGACGCCGGCGTCGCAGTCGTCACAGTCGTCGTCCTCGCTCGGGGCGACGCCGGCGTCACAGTCGTCCTCACTCGGGGCGACGCCGGCGTCGCAGTCGTCGTCCTCACTCGGGGCGACGCCGGCGTCACAGTCGTCGTCCTCGCTCGGGGCGACGCCGGCGTCACAGTCGTCCTCACTCGGGGCGACGCCGGCGTCGCAGTCGTCGTCCTCACTCGGGGCGACGCCGGCGTCACAGTCGTCGTCCTCGCTCGGGGCGACGCCGGCGTCACAGTCGTCCTCACTCGGGGCGACGCCGGCATCACAGTCGTCCTCACTCAGAGCGACGCCGGCGTCACAGTCGTCGTCCTCGCTCGGGGCGACGCCGGCGTCACAGTCGTCGTCCTCACTCGGGGCGACGCCGGCGTCACAGTCGTCCTCGCTCGGGGCGACGCCGGCGTCACAGTCGTCCTCGCTCGGGGCGACGCCGGCGTCACAGTCGTCCTCGCTCGGGGCGACGCCGGCGTCACAGTCGTCCTCGCTCGGGGCGACGCCGGCGTCACAGTCGTCGTCCTCGCTCGGGGCGACGCCGGCGTCACAGTCGCCCTCACTCAGAGAGACGCCGGCGTCACAGTCGCCCTCGCTCGGGGCGACGCCGGCGTCACAGTCGCCCTCACTCGGGGCGACGCCGGCGTCACAGTCGTCCTCACTCGGGGCGACGCCGGCGTCACAGTCGTCGTCCTCGCTCGGGGCGACGCCGGTGTCACAGTCGTCCTCGCTCGGGGCGACGCCGGCGTCACAGTCGTCCTCACTCGGGGCGACGCCGGCGTCACAGTCGTCGTCCTCACTCGGGGCGACGCCGGCGTCACAGTCGTTCTCTCTTACAAGTGCTAAGTTTAGAGGAGTGGCCTGTCCTAGGCGGTGTGGCTGTGGTTTCATATTTTTCAATTGTGTCATGATGGACTATACTGAGCTCTGAGGTATGTTCATTGCCTTTGAGATGGTCTTGTACCCTTCTCCAGATTTGTGTTTCTATATTATCATTTCCCTGGCTTGTCTTGAGTGCTCTCTTGTCTTCATTTTGAAAATCTGCCATGCTGGTGTGCCTTACAGAGGGAAGGGGTATGTGTTCTTATGAATTCTCTATGTCCATACATTGGGTGAGTTGCAAAGTGAATATACAGTATTGAACCTGAGGAAAGTTGGTGTAGCAATTACAAAGCAGATGAATACTTTTTCCAGACTCAAAATTTTCGTTTTTAATCTTTAGTAAATTGTTGACAGGTTTTGGAAGTTTTCTTTTGATTTGGCAAATGATTTGACATGGCACAATGTTTTATAGATGAACTCAAATCCTACTTCAGTATATTTTAAATTTAGAAAATGAAAATGTGAAAATGGTTCTGGGAGCGGAATACTTTTTCAAGGCATTGTGAGCACTTGAAGAAAGAATAGATGAGGTGGTCTGAGTATCAATATCTGGAAAATGTTTCTTGGCCTTCTCCATTTCCTTGTGTCCCCACAACCCCGAGACATCACCCTCTGAGTGCTGGCTTCTGTTGTAGACGTTTTTCACAGCAGAGAGTGGGAGCTCTTAGCTGATTTTAATCTTTTATCAAGCTGAAATCAATTGCATAATCTGTGCTAAAGGGCTCTGTCTGTTGTAGAATCTATTGTAAAGGTTTAGAGTTTGCCTTTCCTGTGAGAAAAACTAGAGAAAAACAAAGATCAAAAATTTGTTCCTTTGGGCATAAAGGAACAAATAGTGAGTCCAAGACAAGATTGTCAGTTAATGTGCCTGTGATACTTAAATAGAGATTGTACAGAATTGTTGATTCTCAGTTTAATACCACAGAGACCTTCCCTTTTTACTGTCTGAGCACTGAGATTGAAGAAAAATTATCTATCATTACATCTTAACCATTTCCTTGGGACGTTTCCCTATCTGATTATTGCAAAACCCACACAGCACATTTCCTAACCTCAAAATTGCTTTCCGTCATACTACAGCACAGAAACAGGCCCTTTGGCCCATCTAATTTGTGCTGAACTATTAACCTGACTGGTCCCATCGACCTGCATCTAAACATGGCTTTCCCATCGACACACCTATCCAAATTTCTTTTAAGTATTGAAATTGAACCGACTTCCACCACTTCTGCTGGTAGCTCATCACACATTCTAACCACCCATTTGAGTGAAGAATTTCCCTCCTGTTCTCCTTAATGCATACGACATGGCTTTTTTAGAACAACTCGTGGTTGAGGCCACTGGGGGAATCAGCCGTTCTGGATTGCATATTGTGCAATGAACTGGAATTGATTAGAGAGCTTAAGGTAAAGGAACCCTTGGGGAGAGTGGTCATAATGTAATCAGATTCATCCTGAAATTTGAGAAGGAGAAGCTAGAGTCAGATGTATCGGTATTACATCGGAATGAGAGAGGACTAGGCCAGAATTGACTGGAAAAGAACACCGGCAGGGATGACGGCAGAGCGGCAATGACATTAAAGGAAAGATTTTAGCATGGATAAAGCAGTGGCTGATTGGCAGGAGGAGAAGAGTGGGAATAAAGGGAGTCTTTTCTGGTTGGCTGTCAGTGACTACTGCAGACATCCCACCTCTCCCGGAAGTTCCAGGAGTCTCCCACATATTGATAGCAGCTGCCTGACGCCCGCAAATTATATACAATATCCCGGAAATCAATTTTTTTTGAGAGGGAGAGGAAGAGCGAGAGGGATCATCCTGATAGGTCTACTTAGCACAAAGAGAGACCAATCAGTTTTTTCTGTGGGTGGGCTTTACAGTCGACCTCAAAAATAATGACGGTGTTGCTCGCTGCACTGTTTGCAACAGTGACTTTTCTATTGCCCATGGTGGGTAAAATTGTAAAAGACACATTGAGGTGAGTTTAATTGGTGTCATTCGTTCATTTGCATAGCTAACGTTATTTAAACTAGCTGGCTAGCTGCTAAGCAGCTACTTTATTGATGTCATACGTGATGAGGCCAAACTTCCTGTAGACTTGCTTAAAGTTGTAATAGAATTAAAAAACGACTCCATTATAATATAATATAAGCACGTATTTTAATGTCACATTTTCTGCATGTACCCAATTTGGTTTAAAGATTGGATAAAATCACGAAACAAAGTATTACATACATCCTTGGAGGTCGACCGGGGGGTGGGGGGGGGGAGGGGGGGAGGATGCTACCTCCCTGAAATGAGTTCTTACAGAGTGGGATGTCTGCTAGTGGTCCATAGGCGGTCTGTATTAGGACCAATTCTTTTTACGTTATATGTTAATGATTTGGATGATGGAATTGATGGCTTTGTTGCAAAATTTACAGATGATACAAAGACAGGTGGTGGGGCATGTAGTTTTGAGCAAGTAGAGAGGCTACAGAAGGACTTAGATAAGGAGAATGGGCAAAGAAGTGCCAGATGGAAACTAGTGTTCGGAAGTGTATGGTCATGCACTTTGGTAGAAGAAATGAAAGGGAAGTCTATTTTCTAAATGGAGAAAAAATACAAAAACGGAGGCACAAAGGGTCTTGAGAGTCCTTGTGCACGATTCCCTAAAAGTTAACTTGCAAGTTGAGAGCTGCAAATGCAACGTTATCATTCATTTCAGGAGGACTAGAATATAAAAGCAAGGATGTAATGTGGAAACTTTATAAAGCACTAAGAAGGCCTCATGGAGTATTGAGCATTTTGGGCCTCTTGTCTCGAAAAGGAAATGTTGACCTTGGAGAGGGTTCAAGGGAGATTCATGAAAATGATTCCAGGATTGAATGGCTTGTCATATGAAGAGCGTTTGATGGCTCTGGGCCAATATTCACTGGAAGTCAGAAGAATGAGTGACCT
Source organism: Hemitrygon akajei (assembly GCF_048418815.1). NCBI lineage: Eukaryota > Metazoa > Chordata > Chondrichthyes > Myliobatiformes > Dasyatidae > Hemitrygon > Hemitrygon akajei. The sequence goes on along the minus strand of NC_133125.1, from coordinate 170,182,820 downwards.
AATTGAATCGCACCAAATGGTGGGAAGGCCTCGGTAGAATGGATGTGATGAGGATGTTTCCTATGGTGAGACCAGAGGGGACAACCTCAGAATAGGGGTGTCCTTTTAGAATGGAGATGAGGAGGAGTTTCATTGGTCAGGGCATGAAGGGATGGGGCGGTGGGGGGGAAGGTAGCAGGTTGGGACTGAGAGGGAAAATGGATCAACCATGATGAATGGGTAGCGGTGAATGGGTGTTTCTCGGAATGGCAGGTGGTGACTAGTGGGGTGCTACAGGGCTCGGTATTGGGACCACAGCTGTTTACCATTTACGATAACGATTTGGATGAAGGCATAGAAAATAACATCAGCAAATTTGCTGATGATACTAAGCTGGGTGGCAGTGTGACATGTGATGAGGATGTTAGGAGAATTCAGGGTGACTTGGATAGGCTGGGTGAGTGGGCAGATACTTGGCAGATGGCGTTTAATGTGAATAAGTGTGAGGTTATCCACTTTGGGAGTAAGAACAGGAAGGCAGATTATTATCTGAACGGTGTAGAGTTGGGTAAGGGAGTAATACAAAGAGATCTCGGAGTCCTTGTTCATCAGTCACTGAAGGTGAATGAGCAAGTGCAGCAGGCAGTGAAGAAGGCTAATGGAATGTTGGCCTTTATTACAAAGGGAATTGAGTACAGGAGCAAGGAAATCCTCTTGCCTTTGTACAGAGCCCTGGTGAGACCACACCTGGAGTATTGTGTACAGTTTTGGTCTCCAGGGTTAAGGAAGGACATCCTGGCTGTAGAGGAAGTGCAGTATAGATTCACGAGGTTAATTCCTGGGATGTCTGGACTGTCTTACGCAGAGAGGTTAGAGAGACTGGGCTTGTACACGCTGGAATTAAGGAGATTGAGAGGGGATCTGATTGAAACATATAAGATTATTAAGGGATTGGACAAGATAGAGGCAGGAAATATGTTCCAGATGCTGGGAGAGTCCAATACCAGAGGGCATGGTTTGAGAATAAGGGGTAGGTCATTTAGGACAGAGTTAAGGAAAAACTTCTTCTCCCAGAGAGTTGTGGGGGTCTGGAATGCACTGCCTCGGAAGGTAGTGGAGGCCAATTCTCTGGATGCTTTCAAGAAGGAGCTAGATAGGTATCTTATGGATAGGGGAATCAAGGGATATGGGGACAAGGCAGGAACCGGGTATTGATAGGAATTGATCAGCCATGATCTCAAAATGGCGGTGCAGGCTCGAAGGGCCGAATGGTCTACTTCTGCACATATTGTCTATTGTCTATAAATGGCGGAGCAGACTCGATGGGCCAAATGGCATAATTCTGCTGCCATATCTTATGGTCTTAAATGTTTTGTCTTTCACCCTTAATCCATGACTTCTAGTTCTACTCTCAACCAATCTCAGTGGAAAAAGCATGCATGCATTTGCCCTATAAATATTTCTTACAACTTTATATACCTCTGTGATCTCCCCTCATTCTCCTTTGCTCTGCAGAATAATATCCTGACCTATTCAACCTCTCCTAACTCAGATCCTCAAGACCTGGCAGCATCCTTCTAAATTTACTCTGCACTTTTCAATCTTATTGATATCTTACCTGTGTAGGTAGGTGACCAGAACTGCATACAATACTCCAGATGAGGTCTCACCAATGTCTTTCACATCTTCACCATAACATCCCAACTCTTGTACTCAATACTTGGATGTATGAAGGCCCTTGTGGTAAAAGCTTTCTTCATGACCCTACCTACCTGTGATGTCACTTCTAATGAATTATGGATCTATATTCCCAGATCCCTCTGTCCTACTGCTCACCCTGCAAGTTCTATCTTGGATTGCCCTCCCAAATTGCAGCACATTGCACTTGTCTGCATTAAATTCCATCTGCCATTTTTCAGCTGATCCAAATCCCTCTGCAAGCTTTGAAAGTCTACCTCTCTGTCCACTGCCCCCTGCCCTACTCTTGGTGTCATTGCAAATTGCTGATCCAGTGTACTACATTATTATCCAGATTATTGATATAGATGATGAACAACATCAGACCAACCGATTCCTGTGACACACCACAGGCCTCCAGTCAGAGAGGCAACCATCTGCTATCAATCTCTGGCTTCTCCCGTGAAGCCGATGTCAAGTCCACTTTACTACCTCATCCTGAATGCCAGGCGACAGAACCTCCTTGACCAATCTCCCATGTGGGACCTTGGAAACTTTGTCCATGTAGACAACATCCACTGCCATGCCTTCATTAATTTTCCTGGTAACTTCTTCGAAAAACTATAAATTGGTTAGACATGACTTACAGTCTGTGACTGTCCCTAATAAGGACCTCTCTGTCCAAATGCTCATTTATCCGGCCCCTTAGATTACCTTCCAGTAATGTTCTCATGACTACTGTGAGGCTCAATCTTGTTCTTGGATCCTTTCTTAGGCACCGGAACAGCATGAGCTATCCTCCAACCTTCTGGTACCTTGACTATTGCTAAGGATGCTTGAAATATCGCTGCTTGGGGTCACAGCAATTTCTGCACTAGCCTATCCTGATTAGGTACATGTAGTTTGGCTGGTACTTTAAAAAAGGGTAAAACTGAAGTGATGTGGGTAATAACATTCATTAAAAATACAACAGACACGAATAACACTCGAACCTCTCTCAATATTATCTACCAGGCTGATCAAACTGAACTGAGTCCTCTGTCTTGGTTGTGAGTTTGACCAGCTTGAGACCCCAGTTTATGTATTTTTTTCCCTGCTGTGGCCTCTGTGCTCATTCATATATACAGTGCTACTTAAAGCTATAACCGTTGTTATGGGTCCTGATGAAGGATCTCATCCTGAAATGTTTCCTGTTTATTCCTTTCTGTAGATTCTGCCTGACCTACATTTTGTGTGTGTGTGTGTGTTGCACATATCCAGCTTCTGCAGAATCTTGTGTTTGTAACCATTGTTTTCGCAAATTGAACATCTCCTTAAATTGTGAGACTTGCCTCCGCCACTTCACATAATAATCCTGTTTGGAGAGCAGAGCTTGGGCTTCTAATGAGCCTGGCCTTCACCTCCACCCTCACTCTTTGCCACTGCTGGCCTTCCCTGTCTCCCTTGTACATGTTACTTGTGGTTATCTGTTTCACTCCTGTGTTGGATTGTACCTCATAATCAGGCTCTGTGTACCCATCACACGTGGGCATGGAGTCGTAGATGTGGAAACAGTGCCTTGGGCTCACTAAGTTTGCGCCAACTGCCACTCACCTATTTTGTTTTGCCTACACACCCTTTATCTCCCTCAGATTCTCCTGTTTCTCTACACACTCGGGCCAGTTACCTCACCCACCCACATATATTTGGGATGTGGGAGGAGACTGAAGCACTCGGGAGACCCACGAGGTTCCAGGGAGAAACTCCACGCCATACTAGAGGTCAGGTTTGAACTTGGGTCACTGGAACTGTGAAGTAGTGGTTCTAGTAGCTGTGACAATGTACAGCTCTTCAGTGTCCTACATATTTTATTAGTAATAACAAGCTTAGGATAATAATCATCCCAAATTTGTTTAACTAATAAAATCAGTGTCCATCTCACAAAAGGTACATTCCCCTGCATCTGAATTCCTAAATGGAAGGGTTGCTTGCCATATTATTACAAAATGGTGGGAGATTCTGGCCATGGAAAAACTAAGAAGCTCTACTTGTCCTCTCCCATCTCACTGCTAATCGCACGTTTAAAACAAATGTTCTGCTATTTTTATCAATCGTTTGCAACTGTAATCGTTTCCTTTCCTCTTGTGCTTTCAGTTGCCAAACTTTTTCCTGAAGCCACATGATTATGAGATGTACTCGCAGAACGTGGAATTCATCAGCGCATTTCCACGAATGAAGATACGGTGAGTTGCTGCTCACTCTGTGTAGGCCAGCATGCTGCAGTATTTCTCGAGTTCCTCAGTGCCCCGCTCATTCAGGTACACGTCAAGGTGCTTTCAGATTTAGGTCTGGATTTATTTATCAGTGTGCATTGAAACATAGTGAGATGTGTCATTTGTTTTCAACCAACTTCCCCAAGGATGTGCTGGGGTGGCCCACGAGTGTTGCCACATATTCAGACATCAATATTGCATGCCCACGATGCTCAGCAGAACAACACAGAAACAACAAAGTAGAACAGTCCAAGCAACAGCAGCAAAACAAGTCCCATTCCTCCGTTCCTCACTCCCTCCCTCTCACCTACCCACGTACACACACTCGCCTTCTAACCCCAGGTCGGCCGGTGGCGCAGTGAGATCAGCGCTGGGCTCGAGAACGGAGGTTCCTGAGTTCGATCTAGTGACAGGCCGCCCCCGAGTGTGTTCTCCATCCGTGCCGGGTTGATGTCGAGCTTGCAACTCGACCTCGTTTTTAAATAAAAACACTACTACCTCCAGTTTAAATTCCCACGCAGAATATTGTGGAGGATCAAATACCCAAACCCAAGCCCGGCCATCATCTTCGGCCTTCAGCAGACTCGTGGATTCACAGACACCGTTCCCCAGTTTTCTCAATGGACTCAGTTTCGCAGACCCAGGTTCTGGCCGTCAGGCCTCGAATTCCGGACCTCCGATTGACCTTTGGGCTTCGATCCAGACCGTTCCTTTAGGTCCTCTCTCTCCTATCCTTCTTTCCAAACCACTCCCTCCAAGCCCTGTCTCTAAAGATTTTCTCTCTTCCACTTTGGTCCATCTGCCACACTCCATTCAATGGGTCCCACCCCTCTGGGAGTGGGGATGACTGGGAGAATTGGATCAGCCCATGATTGAATGGTGGAGCAGACTCAATGGGCCAAATGGCCTACTGCTCCTCTCTCCATCTGACCATCAACTCTTTCTCGCCTGGTCCCACGTCAGCTCAAGCCTCACCTTCCCTTCATCTCTTTATGCGAGCTATCTTTTATTCTCTCAGTCATGATGCAGGGTCTGGACTTGAAGTCCACAATCCTTTTGCCGCTTGATGTTCTGTGTTCCTCAAGCAGCTCAAGGTCCCATCATCTGCAATCTCTTGCCTTCTTGTGTCATCCAGTGCTGCTAATCCTCGTCAGACATTCTCTCCCTTCTCTGAGTCTGTTTTATAACATTTAAATTTTGAATAATTGGCTTGAAGTTATTTCTCCACAGATGTTACTCGACCTGCTTGAGCATCACCAGCATACACTGCTATATTCTTCTTAAGTCATTACCAAAAACTTAATGTGACCATTTTCAAGAAATTACAAAAGGTGTGAAATCCCACACCAGAAGGATATTGAGTGCAATTTCTGTTGAATCTGGATTTGAGGCACCATCTAGTGGTGAAGCGTGTAACTACAGAGGTGACTGGTAATGCCTGATTGTACTGAGATGCCCTGTCAACGACTGATGAAAACGTGGCTAAATTTATTTGACATATATAACAGGCCAAAGTATTCACATTTCTGAATAGCCAAGTCATTATTAAAGATCGTTGTGAGGGTGATAGAATGGCAGCAGACTTGATGGCTAAATGGCCGAATTATCCTATATCTTATGGGAAAAGATGTTGAATATACAATCAATTTCCATATAAAAATGCTTGTCTTAAATTGGCTCTTTCACTTACCCTAGATCTCAGCTGACAAGCAATGGTGATAAATCCCTACTAATTTTGAATCGAAGGCTGAACATAATGTTAAATCCTTGAAAAATCCTTACTAAATGCTACTGTGGCATGAGTCACTTTCAGTGATTACTTTTTAGTTAATTGTTGGAAAACTTGGCATTGTTACTAAAAATGCTTATTGCTTATGATTGTCATTTTTATCCATTATTACTTTTAAATGTATGAAGGAGTTAACATTTAAGCCGATAATTATGCTACCTGATTGTAGTGGCCAGAAGGTCACTAGTTCGAGCCTCAGCTAAGGCAGCGTGTTGTGTCCTTGAGCAAGGCACTTAACCACACATTGCTCTGCGACGACACCGGTGCCAAGCTGTATCGGTCCTTGCCCTTCCCTTGGACAACATCGGTGGCGTGGAGAGGGGAAGGCCTGCAGCTTGGGCAACTGCCGGTCTCCCATACAGCCCTGCCCTGTGCCCTGGAAACTTTCCAAGGCGCAAATCCATGGTCTCTTGAGACTAACAGGTGCCTATATAACTACTTTAATTCTGTTTTTTCTTTGACTTGAGGTCCATGATAGTTTGTGGGTAAAACAGCATATGTTTAAGTCTAGTTTATACTCCTTAGCTCCAATCATTGAAGTTCTATCCCCACAATTAAATTGTAAATGTTGATTTACTGTAAAGGTTGATGCATTGACAGCAGATCAGAAATAACACAACAGCATTTCTCAAGGATTACTACTGAATCTATTCTGTTGGGAAGATAGCACTGGTCTTGGGCACGTTCTCTTTTTTTTTCTGAGGCTGAGTTGCTAGCTTGTCCCAGCACGGATGGAGAGTGTGTAAGGTGCCGGTCGCCCGATGCGCCACAAGGCGTGGAAAGGAACTGCAGCACCAATGTCATAAATGAGGTAGCTGAGGGTGAATCACATTGACGCCTGGATTCACATAAGCCAAGCTGAGTTATACATTGTTTTTCATTAAAATACAATTGGGAAACAGCAATAATCACTGTGGTGGCATATTTCCCCATCTCTGCTAGAGGTGATCATTCAACTTGTGCCTTCCCAGAGACAGTAAAACCCATCTTGGCTTCTAATTTGGCTCCTTTCTTTGTGTTTTTCTACCATAACTGCATGGTATGTTTGTGGCTAATCTTTACATTGATCTTATCAACTTGATTAAGAAAAAGAAATAAGGTAGCGTTGCAAACTGGAACAAAATATTACATAGCGTTTCTGTGAATAATTCTCAATTAAATTTGCATTTTCCCTTGCCCCCTATCTGTAAGAAATGAGAATGTCACCCATTGCTCCAATCCATCACACTGGTTTTACTGATGGCATCTGAAAGTTGAGCTCCGATGTCTTAAAACCATCAGGACAGATGGTAGTAGTGTATCAGCTCATCAGGCTGTGAAATTTTACCCCAGTGGCTGTGAATATGCAGTTTTTTTGATGGATTGATGTTGTTAGACTTTCGGAGACTAAAGTGAGGAAATGGGTAGCCTTGAGAATCAAATCCCATGAAGTTAATGACAAAGGAACTTCAGGCTCCTTTATGCTGTGCCTCTGCTCCCATTCTTTATTTTATCTCTGGTTTTGCTTCTATTCCTGTAGGGGCCGAAACATCTATCGGGTCCTGGTGACGTTGTCTCGCTTCATCGCCTGGAACTACTGTGCTGACCTTCAAATGGAGGTGATGAAGATGACGCAGCATCCTGAGGACTGGACAGTCCAGGTGCGCTGGCGGGTGACCGGCATCCCACTCCATGTACTGATACTGAAGTTTTACAAGAGAGACAAGACTGAATTATACAGGTGAGAAATACAGCAGGGAAACGGGGCCCTTTGATCCACAAGTTCCGCACCAAAATCATCAGGCACCCATTTATCTACTCACTTTACTCATCATCCTGTTTCATTCCACACACATTCCCCTCAAACATCACTCCCCCCTCCAAAACTTCTGCTGGTCAGCTACACCCACAGTGGCAGTTTTTAGTGGCAAATTAACTACCATAGGATATAGGAGCAGAATTAGGCCATTCATGACTGATTTATTATCCCTCTCAACCCCATTCTCCTGTCTTCTCCCTGTAATATTTGATACCCTGACTAATCAAGAACCTATTGACCTCTGCTTTAAATATGCCCAATGATGTGGCCTCTGTGGCAAAGAATTGCACAGATTCACCACCCCCTGGCTAAAGAAATTCCTCCTCATCTCTATCCTAAAGGGATGTCCTATTCTGAGGGTGTGCCCTCTGGTGCTAGACTCCCCCACTATGGGAAACATCCACTGCTCATCTACTCTGTCTAGGCCTTTGAATATTTGATTGGTTTCAATGAGATTTCCTCTCTCATTTTTCTAAATTCCAGCAAGTACAAGCCCAGAGCTTGCGAATACTCCTCATGCATTAACCCTTTCTTTCTTGGATACATTCTCGTGAACCTCCTCCCCAATGCTAACACATCCGTTCTGATCATAATACACCAAGTGCTGTCTGACCAATGCCTTATAAAGCTTCAGCCTAATGTTTATTGTTATTAGGATATGGGAAGGAACTGCATGCTGTTGTTTGTCTGGAAGCTCTAATGTATAATTATTTTCCTGCCTCTCCTAGAACCTATGATGCATATTCAATCTTTTACTTGGGCCCTGATGGACTTGTTCACCGACACAAAGTCAGCAAGGTGAGTCTAGAGTAATCAGAGATTGCTTGAAGCTTGGTTGGAAGTATTCTGTCCATGCACTGGAATCTCTGTCCACACAAACTTGTATCGAAACTCGTGAGCTAGTGCTTGGGGAATGGACAACTCGATTAGCTGGTGGCTTTGGGCTGCTTTTAGCTGACAGATTGTTAGGAAGGCATCTAAAGGATGGACACTTCCTTAAATCCCAGAAGAAATTGGGAAGGTGACCATAATGTATAATCCTCCTCATAGCATGTGGTTCAGGGAAATAGTCTCGAGATACTTGTTTCATTGATAAAGAACAGACTAGAGGCACATGCCAGTGGGATGAAATGAAGAAGGATGGAGGAGACTTGCCTATAGCCTGAATACTTGCTTTGGATCATTTGGGTTAAAGGCTTGTCTTTTATGCTTTGCTTCATTTGAGCTCCAATAGTAAGAGTGCCCACCACTACCTTGCCCAACTCTGTTGACCAAATGACTTTCCCACCTTGTGCCCTGGTCGTTCTGTGGAGCCTCTTGGATTGAAAGACAGTTTAATGTGTGGATTATATTTAAAATGTGCAGGAGCAGATGTTTGTTCTTCCCCTTTCAGATTTCCTGTTCCTGTAGTTTCATAAGGCATAGGAGCAGAATTAAGCCATTTGGCCCATCAAATCTACCCCACCATATGATCATAACCCCATTCTCCTGCCTTCTCCTGGTAACCTTTAATGCCCTTACTAATCAAAAACTTATCAACCTCTGCTTTAAATATACCTATTCACTTGGCCTTCATGACCATCTGTGGCAATTCACCCACTGGCTGAAGAAATTCCTCCTCATTTTTCTACTAAAGGGATGCACTCCTATTAAGGCTGAACCCTCTGGACCTAGAAATCTCCCATTATTAAAACATCCTCTTTACATCCACTCTGTCTAGGCCTTTCAATTTTTGGTAGATATTTGGGGCGACTTGTCAACATTTTGGGTTGAATCCCTGCATGTATTTTGACCTGAATGCTGGGTTTTAATCTGAAACGTCGACCATTTCTTCCCTCCCACAGCTGCTGCTCAACCCACCGAGTTCCTCCAATAGAGCGTCGGTTGCGTCTTAGCCTATGTAATACAAATGTAATAACATTCCACCTCAGTACTTTGGGCACGGAGCGTAAGCATACATTCTGTCCCTGTGTCTCACCACTTAATGTGATTTCGGTTTAAGACAATAAATGGCTTGCTGTTGATGTCTCGCTCTTTCCACAGATGATTCCGACCCAGCCCCCGGTTGTCAAGGTGAAGAGATTGCTGCTGGGAGCCCTGGTTGCCCTGGGGCTGGAGGAACACCGCCCGGCATTGAACTTCCTCTTTGCTCAGCTCACTGAGAAGGTGGGGCAGAAACACTGCTGAGAGAGCTGGGGAAGCACATCCACACAGAGCTCACCGTGCCTGGGCGAAGGCAACGCCGACTCCTCGCATCTCTGGGCTGCTTCAGCTACTCCCGCGATTTGAGGCAGTTTTGGATATCCCTTCCGTCCGTAAAATGTTCTGTCCCACCCTTCTGAATCTAGCACATCGTTTGGCTGTAAAGACTAATCTGATGGGTGAGGGATATGTCAGACTACATGTCGATTGAATAGTGCTTTGTATGACCAAATTATTTTGTGTCATTGTATAAACATTTTGTCCAACCATTGCAAACTACTGCTGGGCAAAGGTCCAAAGCTGGTGTTTGTTTCCCACTTGCACAATGGGTGACCAAATTAATGGATGGGTTTAGTTAGAGCTGTCGGATTGCCTGGGGCGATGTGTCCGGTGTCCTCACTGTTCAGGGCTGTAGGTGGTAGACCTGATGCTGATTTGATCCTGATCTTGGCTGCTGCCTTTGTGTGGAGTTTGCACGCTCTCCCTGTGACCTGGGCACTTCGGTTTCTCCCCACATCCCAAAGGCTTGCTGCTATAATGTTTTCCCTACTGCGCAGGAGAGTGAAATGGGATGGTTCGTAGTGGTCCAAGCAGCTTGTATATTGGCTGTAGGACTCTGTAACATCACGGGTGTAAAGGTTAGAGAAGTGCAGAGGAAAGTATACGTTGCCCAAAGAGTGATGGGTATCCGGACCTTGCTACTTGACAGTACTAACGAGAAACTGGGACAAATACTTTTAACAACCCGATAGATATGGATTTCACAAAATGTAGTGACTGGGTTTTTAGCGAAGTGTCGGTTGGCTGTGGGATAAACAGTGGCCAGGGCACCAGGGGAAATTGGCCCTGCTTTTCATAGAATAATTCCATGCGATCTGTTTGTATCCTTCCACTATCATTGATCCAAGGTATCGATCCTGAGCCAGAGCAACACTAGGTACTGTACTGTGGTGTCAGCTCACTTGCGTCGCCTGGTTTTATGTGCTTCCCCACTTGGCAGTGTTCGTTCTTCATTGGCCCTTTGAATCGGTTGGCTCAAGTAGCGTGAAGGCTCCCAGATGAGACAAGTATGTGAGAGAAGTGTGAACAGTAATGACTGTGATTATAAATCGGGGATGTCAGGGTGTCACAGACATTGATTCACAGCTCTGGAGACTCGGGTCCGACCCTGACCTCCGCTATATCGAGTGTGTGGGGTTTGCATGTGTGGCTTGTGGCTTGTGGGTTGTGGCTTGTGGCCACAACCCTTGTGGCTTGTGGCTGTGTGGGTTTCCATCCTCGTCCCAAAGGCTCGATTGTGGGTTGATTGGCTGTAAATAGTCCTGGGTGTGTGACTGGGGCTGTGAGTTATTGGAAACACCAGAAGTGGGATTATTGTCAGTGGGTGCTTGGTGTCCGGTGAAGACACACGGAGCTGACTCTGACTTGTCCTGATGCAAGTTCATAACAAAAGAATTATGGTGTGTGCACTGCAGTTCCCTGCATTTGCTGGATGCAAGAAGAGCAAATTTTGGCCCAGTCTGTGCAGGGTTTGCTCTGTGTCCACATCCCCTTTATGGTGGATGAACTTATTGACCCTCAGACCAACTGCAGAGGCAAAACACTGAAAATTGGAAATGTGAATGGAGTTCCTGGAGCAGCTTCAGTAACGGGTTTCGGTGTTTCGGGCTGGTGGCTTCAATTGCTTTTCCGGTTCCTCGGATCATTGGATGCTGAATAAATCTGAGAGAAGCTGTAAGGAAATGGGCATGTGATTCTATATTTCTGCCTGCTCTCCTCCACCCGCCCCATCCCCATTCAGCTGTCCGAGGTGCTCCCTGATGTGCTGAATATGTTCAGGTTCCACTCTCCAAACAACGCTTTGTGACGTTCAGCATAAATATCAAAGCTCTTGATCGGTGAGGGGTTGGCTGGCAAAGATTTGATTTCTGCTTTATGGCTTTCTCTGGTCACCTTGTCTGGTTGTTCCAGTGCTCAAGTGTAGTCTGCCTTAAATCCTGCAGAGCAGAGCTGTGGCATTGCCCTGCTGAGAGATGGTCTCCTGTGGGTGAAATGTTGATCTGTTGAATGATGAAAATCATGTTGAACTGTTGGAGGGGATTCTGTGGTGCTTCTGAGCTGGTGTATCTTGCTGCTGCGTCTTGCTTCATTAAAGAGGGTACACTGCAGAAGTAACTAATTGCTTTGGCATATTCTGGAGAGAAATAGAATCATTTCCCTACCGCTTCATTGTGTTTTATCTCTCGCAGTCGTCGTTTAGATTGGCAGACTTGTGCGGGCAATGTGACCCTTGTCAATGGCGAAGGATCTGAGGGAATGATGTGATTTAAAGTGAGCTGTCTCGCCAATGGCCCATAGGAGTGAGAGTGAATGAGATTTCTTTATTGTGCTTTGTTGCTCTGGTAGTGCAAGTTGTTCCACAGAGCAGGGAGCCTTCGCACCAGCGGCATTAGTACAGTTTCTCTGGCCTTTTTGACCGTTATGTTGTCTACCTTCTAGATCTGTAAGACTTTGAAGACCCACCAAGTGTCCGAAGTTCATAAGACAAAATGATGGAAATAAGCAGCCTGGTCAGATATTCATCAGTTACTCCAAGTACTTTGGGCTGTGTGACTCGGTAGCATGGAATAAGTTCCATGCAGGAGTTTGTTTACAATTTTGAACTGAGTTTCATTAGTCAGTGAATTGTGCTCCTTGTATTAGGGAAGGATGCGCTGTGTCCTAAGACACCCCACGGAGGGTTAAGAACACAACTGGAGAAAGGCTGGAAAAGAAGCAATGCATTCCAGATAACGGTAGCCACAAAAATCAAGGCAAAGGGTGAAGTGAAGCCAGAGAGGAGAAACCCTTTACCATCTCACACTCAGTTTCACCCAAAGTTGTCACCACCGAGTAGAGATTCAAATACAGCACCGTGAATTCCAGCTAAGAAGTGCTCTACGAGTCATTCAACGGAGGCAGGGTCTTCTAGTGGTTTAACATTCATCAGCATGAAGAAACTAAATTAACATTTCAAACTTGGCTTATTTGTGACCAAGAAGGGCAATTTGGTGACAGGGACATAATAAAGAGTGGGAGTAAACCATTTGCCCCTCTGAGCCTGCTCTGATATTCGCTAATCTAACCTTGCCCGTTCAGTTGTACTCATGACTTCCTCATTTCCCCTGTAGTCCATCTGAACCTCAATGAATTGGCACCATAAGTGCTCTGGGGGAGATGCTTTCAAAGTTAGTAACCTCCTGAGAGGAACCAGTGAGACTTGGTTCCAGGTTTGCTCACCAATGAAGATAAGAAATGGAGACAGGAGTTGGTCCCTCCTGCTTGGAGCCTGTTCAGTTAGATCTTGGCTGATCTTCATGGCTTTTCCCAATAGTAATCACTTTCCTTTGATTCCCTCAATATCCAAAAATGACGCATGCAGTTGTTGAACACCGATTATCTTGTAGGGTTTTCCCTCACTGATTTCACTTTACCTTGTAATTTCTTTGTGACGACCATTATCTGGAATACATTGTTTCTTCAATGGTCTTTCTCCAGAAAGCTGTGATAGGTTACTTGATTAGCATTCTGCTGTGAATATCAAACCGGGCAAATGTTGGTGAATAACTTCTGGAGCAGTTGATTTTTCATTAGTCCATGGGGTGGGGGAAATCATGTAGTCAAACTGAATGTAGGTCATATGTTGACAGCAGGACAGGTACGGTGGTTAACTGTGGTTAACAACTGTTTTCTTGAGCTGTTGCTTCCATTTTAACTTGCAATATGACAGCACTTTTACTGGACAAAATAGAATTATCTGTCTTCGTTTTATATAAATGATTGGAGGAGGCACATGTAGAGAAACAATTGACATAATCAAAGCCAATGTGTAGCAAGATGTTTGGGTATCACAGAAAATTGTACCTGGATCTTAAGTGACCAGATGTAAATGTTATCTCCTGTTTTCATGAAATTGATGGTGTCAAATCAAAGTGCATTGTGATTAGTTTTCCCCTGGCTGATTGCATTAACAAGTATATTTAATCTCAGTGATTTTTTAATATATATTCTGTAAAAAAAAAAGTTTCAAATTCCTAAAAGCATAAAACCTGCAGTTGCTGGAAATCTGAAATAAAAGCCTAGATGCTAGAAATACTCAGGCTGTCAAGCAGCGGCAGTGGAGAGCAAATCACTTTAGTGTTTCTGGTCTATATGAACTTTTGACCCTGTTGCTCAAAACAAACAAGGCTGGTTTCTAATGTGAGACATGCTAGTTTGTAATGGCACCATTTTAATGAACACATGACCCAAAATTATTTGAATTGATAATGCAGGGGAAAACTTGAATGCTGGAGAAAGAAAAGCAAATTAGAAAACGCTGACGGTACACTTCAAAGATCTGTTGTTTTCAGGAATTCACTTGTATGTGCTCTGTACTTTAGTGACAGATTTTGAGGTAGAACTATTCTTTCTATGCCGTGACCAACAATGTCAGTCTTACTGACATTGCCTTGAATATCATGCCTTACAGGCTGGCTTTCTACCCACTGCTATGCTTTGGTCCTCTGAGAAAACATCTTGCATTCTGACATACCTCTCCTGCTTTGTAACAAACACTCGAGTGAGCAATCACCTGGTGGAGTACTTGTGAGTATGTTAGCCGCTGGCGTTAGCAGCCATCTCAAATCTGTGTAGAGGTGGTGCCAAGCTCCAAGAGCGGTCGTTGTTGGTGATATTTATAAGGGATTGAAGTGTCTTAGATTGCAAACCAACTCTAAAGGTGCCTGTGCCCAGACCTGAAGCCCATTGTGGCCTCGCCACGGAATAATTCCACATGGGCTTAATGAGAGAGGCAGGTGGGCTGTTGAAATCCTTGCAAGTGTGGTGCTTGTTTGCATCTTTGAAAACTGCTTTGTATTCTGCATGGATGCATGTTTCATTGTGAACTGATTGTATAAACAGCTGCATAATTTGACGGTGTATATAGTTCTAATATATATGAAAAAATATATAAATAAAATTAGTACCAAACCTCAGACTTTGAACAGTCTTTCAATATGATAAAAGAATTGTTTCAATTATACTCGATAAATAATTGCTAAAAATGGTTTTATTGCAACTCATCTCTGTAAGTGAATCTTTTCATAGCGACTAGACCAACAGTATTGATTTTTTTTGGGTATGTTAAAACACTTGTCTGCTCTTGATTCGGTGCAGATGCACTTGCTGGGGATTTATAACTGACACCAGTTACTTGGCCGAGTGGTTATTATGATGGGAAAAGATGTCTCCTCAGCAGACGTACCTAAATTCAGAGGACACAGAGTGATGAGAAAGAGGGTTATGAGAGGATCTGAGGGATTTTTTTAAATACCCAGGAGTAGTTGCAAAGATGTGCTACCTGAGTAGGTGGCGGTGGCAGCAGGGATTCTTGACATTTAAGAAGTATCTGGATGAGACTTGAACTACCAAGGCATAATGGATCACAGACCAAGTGCAGGTAAATAAGAAAAGTGTTGATGCGTGCTTCGTGTTTGGCATGTATGCGATGGGATGAAGGCCTAGTTCCATGCGGTGGTTTCTAGTCATGTAGTGTCTTGCTTGTTGAGTTCCCAGACCACCATGCCTTTATTACGACCCTGAAACAAGAACATATGAGTTTACCATTATTCAGTTTAGGTTAGTCTTTGAACATCACATAAAGCCCAGCTAATTTTCAACTTCTTGTCCATCAGAATCGTCTTGTAGATGTATTTAAAAATTTTTTTTTAATCATGCACCGCATGTGGATCTTCCACGAGGCTAAAACTTGGACTTGCAGTCTCTTAGGCTTTCGCCAGTGGGGGAATTAACTTACTCAGATGGCATTCTCTATCCTGGAAGGCTGTGGCGGCTCAGTCACTGACTGTATTCAAAACTGAGAATCCATTGAGTGGTACAGTGGCCCAGCTAGGAGAGATGCTGATTCAGATCTTCAGGGACCCAGGTTTGGCTCCGACCTCTGGTGCAGTCTTTGTGCAGTTTGCATATTCTTCCTGTGATTACTTTTCCCATCGATGCTCTCGATTCCTGCCACATCATAAAATGTGTCTGATGGTAAAGTAAATTTGCTCCCTAGTGTGTAAGGGACTAGTAGAATTGATGCAAATATGGGGGAGGATAAGATTAGTGTGAGTACTTCATGATAATTGCGATAGAGGGAGAGCCTAGCCTGTTGGACTCTATAACACAGGTTGAAGATCAGAAGAGTACTGAAGACCGAGGTCTCGTCACTGGGACAGCGGGCTGTTTACTCAAAGTACACTACAGATGCTGTGGTCAATCAAGATGTACAAACAAGCTGGCTCACCCGCTGAGTTGATCCAGCTTGTTTGTACGAGCTGTTTACTGTTAACTGTTTACCAGTGGGGGGCACTACATGCATTTTGAATTAATCTTATTAACCTAAGGCATATGTGTGTGTTAGATGTTTTGTGGGTGCACTGTGGTGTACAGTCAGATGACAATAAACTTGAACTTGTCTGATGTGGTGTTTGCACATTCTCCTCAGGACCGTGTGGGGTTTCCCATGGGTGCACTGGTTTCCTCCCACATTCATAGGTGTGGTTAGTGAATTAAATGGCTCATGCAAGTCGCCACACCGCACCCTCCCCCATCATTTATTTTTATTTTCGCTGACGTATGTTGTAAAGCTTGTTGTTTTGTGGCAGCAGTACAGTGGATGAGATAAGAACTACTACAGGCTGAGAATGAATAAATAGTACAAAACAAGAATAGTGAGGTGGAATACCATTCAGAAATCTGATGGCGGTGGGGTGGGGAGGCGAGGTGAGAAGCCGTTCTTAAAATATTGTGTGCGTGACTACAGGCTCCATTATGGTAGTACACGTGGGGTAGAATCAAGGGGAGAGTCATGGGAATAGAACATCAAATGGCCCTGTATCCATGCTGTATGACCACTCCTTTCAAAATTCACTCCTCTGGAAGAGTGGGGCAGGCGTCAAACAGTATAGCAACCCATGGCCAGACTTTGACCTTGCACATACCAGTCTTCCTCTGGCTGGTCTTAGGGGCAGCCGCCTAAACTGCCCAATTTCCCACGACGCCCACCATGGGATGAGGTGTGATTAATGTGGCTGTATCTTGACTCCATGAAATGTTTTCTAGGAAAGCATTCTATTTTGTAAATCCCCTCTGATATAAAGGCACACTAATCCTACATGATAAAGGGGAGGATTGTATTGATACACAATCCAATTCCCTTACAATGGTTCCAGGCAGAACTACACCAGAGAGTGTAACATCACATGCCAACTAACTGGAGGGAACTTCTGACAGAAGGGTGCGAGGTCGAGGCTTTGGGGACGAGGTAATTTCTGAAGATGGGATGAAGTTTAAAAATTCCAAACCGGTCTCCCTTACCTCCACTTAAATTATTTAACTTTGCTGCTGCATAGAACAAAAGTGACAATCAGAAAATTGGTAATACTCTGCCCATCAATAATACATAGAAATCTACAGCCCATTACAGCCTTTCAGCCCACAATGTTGTGCTGACCATGTAACCTACTCTAGAAACTGCCTAGAATTTCCCTGGTGCATAACGCTCTATTTTTCTAAACTCCACGTACCTATCTAAGAGTCTCTTAAAAGATCCTATTGTATCCACTTCCACCACCGCTGCTGGTAGTGCGTTCCACATACCCACCACTCTGTGTGAAAAACTTACCCCAGACATCCCCTCAGTACCTATTTCCATGCACCTTAAAGCTATGCCCCCTTGTGTTAGTCATTTCAGCCGTGGAGAGTAAATGAAATTAAACTGAAATTCTAACACAAAAGTCTGCAGGTGCTGGAATCTTGAGCAATAAACAAACTGGAGGAAATCTGTGTCGAGCAGTATCTGTTGAACGAAAAACAATTGTCTATTTTTTAAAGTCTAAATCCAAAGGGTCAACATTCCCCCCCACCCCAGTAGATATCACTCAACCCACTGAGTTCCTCCAATAGATTGTTTTAATCTGAAATGCTGGTTAATAAATTGCAGTGGACTGTTCATAAAAGACAAGGGTACGAGTCTTGGTTGGCCTGATACCTGACTCCCATTGAATACTTTATAACCATATAACCATATAACAATCACATTCCGGCCCTCCTAGTCCGTGCCGAACTCTTAATCTCACCTAGTCCCACCTACCCGCACTCAGCCCATAACCCTCCACTCCTTTCCTGTCCATATACCTATCCAATTTTACCTTAAATGACACAACTGAACTGGCCTCTACTACTTCTACAGGAAGCTCATTCCACACAGCTATCACTCTCTGAGTAAAGAAATACCCCCTCGTGTTTCCCTTAAACTTTTGCCCCCTAACTCTCAAATCATGTCCTCTCGTTTGAATCTCCCCTACTCTCAATGGAAACAGTCTATTCACGTCAACTCTATCTATCCCTCTCAACATTTTAAATACCTCGATCAAATCCCCCCTCAACCTTCTACGCTCCAATGAATAGAGACCTAACTTGTTCAACCTTTCTCTGTAACTTAAGTGCTGAAACCCAGGTAACATCCTATTAAATCATCTCTGCACTCTCTCTCATTTATTGATATCTTTCCTATAATTCGGTGACCAGAACTGTACACAATATTCCAAATTTGGCCTTACCAATCCCTTGTACAATTTTAACATTACATCCCAACTTCTGTACTCAATGCTCTGATTTATAAAGGCCAGTGTTCCAAAAGCCTTCTTCACCACCCTATCTGCATGAGACTCCACCTTCAGGGAACTATGCACTGTTATTCCTAGCTCTCTCTGTTCCACTGCATTTCTCAATGCCCTACCATTTACCCTATATGTTCTATTTGGATTATTCCTGCCAAAATGTAGAACCTCACACTTCTCAGCATTAAACTCCATCTGCCAACGTTCAGCCCATTCTTCTAACCGGCATAAATCTCCCTGCAAGCTTTGAAAACCCACCTCATTATCCACAACACCTCCTACCTTAGTATCATCAGCATACTTACTAATCCAATTTACCACCCCATCATCCAGATCATTTATGTATATTACAAACAACATTGGGCCCAAAACAGATCCCTGAGGCACCCCGCTAGTCACCGGCCTCCATCCCGATAAACAATTATCCACCACTACTCTCTGGCATCTCCCATCTAGCCACTGTTGAATCCATTTTATTACTCCAGCATTAATACCTAACGACTGAACCTTCTTAACTAACCTTCCATGTGGAACTTTGATTGGGAATGTCCATAGAGTTAGTCATTTACCACTGCAGTGCAGAAACCGAATCTTCAGCCCATCTCGCCTGTGCTGAAACATTAATTTGCCCAGTCTCATCGACCAGCACCTGGATCATAGCCCTCCATATCCCTCCCATCCTTGGGCCTCTCGAAATTTCTCTTAAGTGTTGAAATTGAACCTACATCCACCACATATGCTGGCAGCCCATTCTACACTCACCATCCTCTGAGTGAAGAACTTTCCCTTAAACAGTTCACCTTTCACCCTTAGCCCATGATCTCTAATTGTAGACTGACCTGACCTCAGTGGAGAAAGTCTGCTTGCATTTACCTTATCTATACTGCTCCTAATTTTGTATGTCTCTATTAAATCTCTCAAATCTTCTAAACTCCAGGGAATAAAGTTCTAACTTATTCAACCTTTCCCTACAACTCAGGTCTTCAAGTCTTGGTGACATCCTTGTAAATTTTCTCTGCACTCTGATGTTATTGATATCTCCCCTATAAGTAGGTGACCAAAACTGGATACAATACTCCAAATTAGGCCTCAACATAGTTCTACATAACTTCACCGTAACATCCCATCTTCTGTCGTCAATAATTTGATATATGAAGGCCAATGTGCCTAAAGCTGTCATTATGACCCTATCTACTTGTGATGCTACTTTCGGGAATTATGGATCTGCATTCCTAGATCCCTCTACTACAGTATTCAGTGTCCTAGAGCACACTATGCAAGTCCTTCCCTGCTTTGTCCTTCCACTTCACACGTCTGCATTACATTCCACTTGATATTTTTCACCCGGTTTTTCCAGCAGGTACAGATACCACTGCAAGCCCTCTATTTTTCTAAGCTCTATGTACCTGTCCAGGAGTCTGTTAAAAGACCCTATCGTATCCACCTCTACCACCATCACCGGCAGCCCATTCCACGCTCTCAGCACTCTCTGCATTAAAAAAAAACTTACCCCTGACATCTCCTCTAAACCTAATTCTGAGCACCTTAAAACTGTGCCCTCTAATGCTAGCCATTTCAGCCCTGGGGAAAAGCCACCGACTATCCACATGATGACTGCCTCTCATCATCTTATTCACCTCTATCAGGCCACCTCTCATCCTCTATCGCTCCAAGGAAAAAAGGCTGAGTTCACTCAACCTATTCTCATAAGGCATGCTCCCCAATCCAGGCAATATCCTTGTAAATCTCCTCTGCACCCTTTCTATTCAGAACTCCATGCAAATATCCCCTGAATATTTGCCACATTTCTTCTGTACATTTCCCTGAGATTATCTGTCCCCAATTTATGCTTCCAAGTTCCTGCCTGATAGCCTCATATTTCCTCTTACTCCAATTAAACACTTTCCTAACTTGTCTGTTCCTATCACTCTCCAATGCTATGGTAGAAGAGATAGAATTGTGATCACTATCTTGAAAATGCTCTCCCACTGAGAGATCTGTCACCTGGCCAGGTTCATTTCCAGATATCAAGTACAGCCTCTCCTCTTGTAGGCTTATCTACATATTGTGTCAAGGAACCTTCCTGAACACACCTAACAAACTCCACCTGATCTAAATCCCTCGCTCTAGGGACATGCCAATCGATATTTGGGAAATTAAAATCTTCCACCATGACAACCCTGTTATTATTACACCTTTCCAGAATCTGTCTTCCTATCTGCTCCTCAATGTCCCTGTCACTATTGGGTGGTCCATAAAAAACACCCAGTAGAGTTATTGACCCCTTCCTGTTCCTAACTTCCATCCACAGAGACTTTGTAGACAATCCCTCCACGTCTTCCTCCTGTTCTGCAACCATGCACCATCTCTGATCAACAGTGTCACACCCACACCTCTTTTGCCTCCCTCCCTGTCCTTCCTGAAACATCTAAAGCCTGGCACTTGAAGTAACTAATCCTGTCCCTGAGCCATCCAAGTCTCTGTAATGGCCACAACATCATAGCTCCAAGCACTGATCCACGCTCTAAGCTCATTCACTTTGTTCATGATGCGCCTTGCATTAAAATAGACCCATCTCAAACCATCAGTCTGAGCATCTCCCTTCTCTATCACCTGCCTATCCTTCCTCTCACACTGTCTCCAATCTTTCTCTATTTGTGAGCCAACCGCCTCTTCCTCCGTCTCTTCAGTTTGGTTCCCACCCCCCCCCCCAGGAATTCTAGTTTCAACTCTCTGCAATACCCTTAGCAAATCTCCCCACCAGGATATTGGTCCCCCTGGGATTCAAGTGCAACCCGTCCTTTTTGTACAGGTCACACCTGCCCCAAAAGAGGTCCCAATGATCCAGAAATCTGAATCCCTGCCTCCTGCTCCAATCCCTCAGCCACGCATTTATCTTCCACCTCATTCTATTCCTATTCTCACTGTCGCGTGGCACAGGCAGTAATCCCGAGATCACTATCTTTGTGGTCCTGCTTCTCAACTTCCTTCCTAACTCCCTGTAGTCTGCTTTCAGGACCTCCTCCCTTTTCCTACCTATGTAATTGGTACCAAAACGTACCATGACCTCTGGCTGTTCTCCCTCCTGCTGCAGGATACCTTGGACGCGATCTGAAATATCTCGGACCCTGGGACCTGGGAGGCTAACTGCCAGCTGTGCTTCTTTCCTGCGTCCATGGAATCGCCTGTCTGATCCCCTAACTACAGAGTTCCCTATCACTACTGCCTTCTTCTTCCTTTCCCTACCCTTCTGAGCCACAGGGCCAGACTCTGTGCACTGTTGCTTCCCCCAGGTAGGCACCCCCCCCCCCACCACCAACAGTACTCAAACAAGAGTGCTTACTGTTAAGGGGGACAGCCCCAGGGGTACTCTCCTGCATCTGCCTCTTGCCCTTCCTTCTCCTGACTGTTACCCACTTACCTGTCTTCCAAGGCCCCAGTGTGACTACCTACCTATAACTCCTCTCTATCACCTCCTCACTTCCCCTGACTAGACAAAGGTCATCGAGCTGCATCTTCAGTTCCCTAATGCAGTTCCTAAGGAGCTTCAGCTCGATGCACCTGATGCAGATGTGGCCATCTGGGAGGCTGTGACTCTGCAGGACCTCCCACATCCGACACCCAGTGCAGAACACCAGCCTCAGACACATACTTCTACACAGGCACCCTGCCTCGCCACGACCTGTTATTGCTGAAGCCCCGTTGAGCCAAAGCTTCCTACTCTGTCTCCCGCTCCTCCAGCACATGATCTATAATGCTGTCTCCTTTTAAACTCTTCTCGCTGTTCTCACTGGCTGATGTCGACATGTTTGCGCAGTTATGCCCCTATCAAACCGCTGAAGAATTAACCGTCTCCTTTTAAACTCTTCTCGCTGTTCTCACTGGCTGATGTCGACATGTTTGCGCAGTTGTGTCCCGTTCAAACCGCTGAAGAAATAACCATCGACTTTCCACTATCTCTTCCATCACCTTCCTCCTTCCCCAGCTCTGGAGATCCCAGTAAGTCAGTCTTACCGAAGTCCCGGTAGGAGATCTGGAGATCTGAATGAAGGGAGTCATGGTGAGTCATTCACAGGTGCATCCACAGTAGAGTTTCACACACACACACACACACACATTTTTGATAGAAAAACATTAAAAAGCAGGCCATTCATCCCCTTGTGATTGCCCTACCACCCCATCAGATCAATCTGACCTTCAGTCTCAGCATCACTTTCCTGTCACTGCGTCTGTTTTGGTTCAGTTAGTATCTAGAAATCTTCCATATTTGTGAATAGTGAAACTATGTTTACAAGTCAGGTGGTCTGCAAGGACAAAATTAACCCAAATTGAACTAATTCAGTGAAGATCCTGGTGCTGTATTGGTCATCAAGTTTACGCAAGAGCACCATTGTTTTTTTTTCCCGTAAGTACCTGGCAGAAACTGAATGTCAATGTAGTATATGGAAACATATACCAGCTTTGAACTATTAATTTAGCCTTGATTTCAGATGAAATTTCCAGAAGCAAAACAAGATTTTAGTAGAGTGAATAACTATGTAGACACCACGGCCAAGAAACCTTACCAATGCCTCTGCATCCTCAGCAGAATGAAGAAATCTGGCAGGTTCCCATCGATCCTTACCGATTTTTATTGATGTAGCACGGCTTGGCATAGCAACTGCAGAGAGTTGTGGACTCAGCTCAAAACATCAAGGGAACCGGCCTCTATGCACTGTCTGGATTTCTTGCTGCCTAGGTTAAGCTGCCAGCATAATCAAAGACACCCCCCCACCCATCCAGGACTCCTCTCTTGTCCCCTCTGTTATAAGACTATCAAGTAATTCCCTACTATGATAAGTTGGACTCTTGACCTCAATGATCTTGCACCTCATCATTTGCCTGCATGGCACTCCCTCTATAGCTGTTACATTTTACTCTGCATTGTTATTGTTTTACCTCAATGCTCTGTATGAAGAGTATGCAAGACAAGCTTCTCACTACAGGAGACAATAATGAACTAATTCATATTGTGAGTGGAGTGGGATATTCACTAAAGAAGCACGCATGAGGCAGTGTAAAGTTCTCAGTTTCCATTTTGAGTTGGGATGAAACCCCAAGACTGGCCATTCCATTTTTGAGATCCCTTCTGGTCTCGGTGATTGGCTTACCTTCCAACTTTCGACAGGTGTCAACTGTTGAAACAGGAAGAGATACAGAAATCTGGTGAAGCCCCGTTCAACAGAAGCTGAATCCCCATTGTTTCCTGGGTCCAGGGTACCATGTTCCACTTTCTAACCAATTGCCTCTATTTGATGGGCCATTTATATGATCAACATCAAGCAGAGAAAGGAGGTTCTTTCATGTAAGTTTCTTTAGCGGGCAATTGGATGTCACCATCTCACTTTGAGTCATCTTACTCCCTTCCATTGGTGGAGATGATGCCCACATTCTCCATGACATCCATGTGAGTGGATTCAGATGAGGATTTTCCATTTGCCTTCAGGGGAGGTCCAAGGTGGGGACCTCTCCGGAGGGGCCAGGACCAAACTGTTACCCTGTACCCGTGGCCTGGACGCTGGCCGCCGTACCCGTGGCCCGGACACTGGCCGCCATTTTCCCGAGTGGCCGCACCCGCACCCAATTTGCAGCGAGCTCCTTTACCAAAATTCTTCCGAAGCTCTTCCACTTCTGAAAGAGAAGAGGAGAGGTTAAGCTTGTCGAACTGCACCAATTGCCTGACGTCAATGAAGTGCAGGGGGTTGGAGAGCAGAGACCTGGGTCACTGATGCGGAGAGACAAGAGTTCAAATCCCAACATGGCAGCTCGAGTCTTTATAACCAAGTAATTAATGAAAACAGGAAGAAAAGAACTAGCCTCAGCAATAACCATCGGACTGTCCTCAAGACCCGTCTGGTTTGCTATATCCCACAGCGAAGGAAACATTACATCCTTATTTAACCTTAACGGGAGCCTGTTCGACTCTGAGCAGCCCATCCAAGATCTGGTGCTTGTGGATGGACACTCAGTGCTGGCCTGGGACTTCCCGGGGTAATGAAAGAATCAAATGTCCTTAAGTCGACTTCATCTGCAAGTCAGAATACACACAAGAGTCACTGGATATGATGAACATTCCTCTACGCTGTAATGTTGCATCAGAATCAGCGAGACTGACAAGAAAGAACAAATGCTACAAGGAGAGGGGGAGAATGAATATTCTGTTAATAGAAACTAATGTTATATATCCAAACCAGCTATGGGAATTTAATATTACAGGAGCTTGTTTGTACACAGAGGTGACTGGTGTTTGTAGCTGAGGAACACCCTGTATTGCTACCAGTGTCCACGTTCCTGATGCTGAATAAATAACCTAGGGAACCTCGGGAGAAAGATTTGACGCCGATCACTCTGCTCCCGGGATTGCTGTCCTCTATGGGCAAATGTTTCCTTGGTTGGATTTTGAATGGATCGCTGGGGTTAAATAACACTGAAAGGAATAGTCTTGACCTACCTTGTTCGAGATTAGACCCTGGGGTTCAAGACCAAAGGCAGAAAAGGGAGAGAATGTGACTATGATGTATATTATCTTAAGTAATAATGAATAATATTTTAAAAAAACAACTCCCGTTCCTATACACATTTCACAGTTATCTGCCCCATCAACCCAGGTGCCACATTGCAGTCTGTCCGATAGTCACTATTACTAGTCACTATTACTGTCCGATAGTCGTACAGCACGGAACGAGGCTCTTCGGCCCATCTGGACCATACCAGCCAAGATGCCGATCTGAGCCAGTTCCACTTGAGGAATGTTAGAGGACTGGGAAGTTTTAGAAACCAACAGAAGACAGCTAAAAAATTCACAAGGGGGAGAAAGATGAAATATGAAGGTAAGCTAGCCAATAATATCAAAGAGGATACCAAAAGTTTTTTCAGATAGATAAAGGAGAGGTGAGAGTAGACATAGGATGGTGGGAAAACAATGCCAGAGGGGTAGTAATGGGGTCAACAAAATGGCAGATAAGTATTTTGCATCAGTCTTCACCGTGGAAGACACTCGCAGTATAGTGGAAGTTCAAGAATGTCAGGGGGTAGAAATGCATGCTGTTGCTATTTGTAGGGAGAAGGTTCTTGGGAAACTGAAAGGTCTGAAAGTAGATAAGTCATCTGGACTAGATGGACTACATCCCAGGGTTCTGAAAGATAACTGACGAGATTGTGGAGTCATTAGTAATGATCTTTTAAGAACCACAGGATTTTGGCATAGCCCAGAGGACAGAGAAATTGTAAATGTCACTCCACTCTTCAAGAAGGGAGGGAAGCAGAAAAAAAGAAATTATTGGCCAGTTAGCTTGACCTCAGTGGTTACAAAGATGTTGGAGTCGATTGCCGAGGATGAGGTTTTAGGGTACTTGGAGGCCCCTTGTGAGATAGGCCAAATTCAGCATGCTTTCCTTAATTGAAAATCTTGCCTGACAAATCTGCTGGAATTCTTTGAGGAAATAAGCAATACAGACAAAAGAGAATCAGTAGATGTTGAGTACTTGGATTTTCAGAAGCCCTTTGACAAAGTACCATGAGATTGCTTAACAAATTAAGAGCCCATGATATTAAAGGAAAGATACTAGCATGAATAGAGCGTTGGCGGATGGGCAGGAGGCAAGCAGGGAGTCTCTTCTGTTTGGCTGCCTAGGGATCTGTATTGGGACCACTTTGTTTTGTGTTGTATGCCAATAATTTGGATGATGGAATTGATGGCTTTGTGGCCAAGTTTGCAGATGATATGAAGGTAGGTGGAGGGGCAGGTGGTGTTGAGGAAGCAGGAAGACTGTAGAAGTGCTTAGATTAGAAAAGGAAATTAAGTGGCAGATGGAGTACAGTGTTGGGAAGTGCATTGTCAAGCAGTTTGGTAGAAGGAAAATAAAAATCAGACCATTTTCTAAATGGGGAGATAATTCAAAAATCTGAGGTGCAAGCAGATTAGGGAATCCTTGTGCAGTATTCTCCAAAGGTTAACTTGAGGGCTGAGTTGGTGGTGAGGAAGGCAAATGCAATGTTAGGACTAGAATATAACAGCAAGGCTTTATAAAGCACTGGTAAGGCCTCACTTGGAGTATTGTGAGCAGTTTTGGGCTCCTCATCTAGGAAAGGAAATGTTGATATTGGAGAGGGTTGAAAAGAGGTTCACAAAAATGATTCTGTCAATGAACGGCTCATCATATGAAAAGCTTTCGATGGCTCTGGGCCTGCACACACTGGAGAATGAGGGGGGAATCTCAGTGAAACCCACTGAATGTTGAGAGGCCTAGACAGAGTGAATGTGGAGGGGATGCTTCCTATAGTGGGGGAGCCTAGGACCAGAAGGTATAACCTCAGATTAGCGGGATGTCCACTTAGAATGGAATTTCTTTAGCTAGATGGTGATGAATCTGTGGATGCTGGTCACTGGGAGCTTGATAGATTGTTGATAAGTCAGGGCATGGAAGATTATGGGGAGAAGGCTGGAAGGGCCGAATGGCCTACCTCTGCTCCTATCTCTTTTTGCCAGCTTAGTCTGCATAGATACTACCTGCTGCATTTAAAAAGTTGCCCCTCAAATTCCAAATACATCTCTCTCCTCTCACCCTTTGGATATTTCCCTTGCAGCACATTTAATTCACTATGGGCTTCGATGTAACGGAGTAGAATAATTCATTTTCCAGTGAGCCTGATACGATGAAAGGGTGCACGGGGACCAAAGCCCTGGTTATTGGAACTGGAATTAGTCACGTACTGAGATACGGCGAAAAAAACTTGTTTGGCTGGAGATACCAGAGCTTGGACACACCAAGCACCAGGCTCATGAACTGCTTTTATCCTGCAGACATCAAACTGTGGAATGGACCTCTTTTACCATACAGATGAACTTCCAATCTCTCAATCTACTGTACCTTGGCGTGGCTCCTGCATCTTACTATTTACGTGCACTGCAGTCTCTCTGTAACCGTGAAGCGATATTCAGCATTTTGTCATTGCATTTCCTTTTGTACTACCTCAATGTACAGCATACACCTTCTGAAATTATCTGTATGGCTGGCATGCAAAGTAAAACTTCACTCTACCTTTGTACGTGTGACTATAGTAAACCAGTAACACTGAGGTTGTACAAAGAGAAATGTAATGACAAAATGCTGAATATAGTGTTACAGTTGCAGAGAGATTGCAGTTCCCAATTGCCAAAGTCCATCATCCTGCTGATGGACTTGGAGTATGATGGGAAACCTTCTGACAACAATATAGAGGAACATTCATCAACGTTAATATAACTGCACATCTTATTGTAAAGTTTGTAGCAAGAAAGAGTAATATCTGATTTTGCCTTACTCAGAGCATCGGTGGCAGTGCAACCTGGAAGCAGAGAAAAGTAGTACAAATATTAATCTCGGAAGTTAGAAGTTAGATTGCCATTATCCTGAGGGAAGCTTAAATCCAACCCAGGAACTTGCAGGTTTGGCTGAAGTCTAATTGAGCTTCTAAATTGAGCGTCTAACAAAGTCAAGAGAGATTGGGTTTGGACCAGTTGACCCTCTGACTCCATTGCACACTGTCCACAATGGTCATCAATGGATTCCCAGTAGTGACCCTATTCAATGCCACTCCCCATTCCCACTCTGGTCTGATGTCCTCAGCCTTCTCCACCATGAGCACAAAGCCAAATGCCAACTAGAGGAACAGCACCTCATAATCCACCTAGGTAGTCTGCAACTCAATGCAGGAGCATGGGTTAAGGCCATAAGACATAGGAGCACAATCAGGCCATTTGACCCATCTTTTCTGCTCTGTCATTCAATTATGGCTGATTTATTTTCCTCTCAACCTCATTTTTCTGTCTTGACACCCTGACTAATCAAAAACACTATCAACTTCCACTTTAAGTACACCTAATGATTTGTCCTTCACTGATGTCTATAGCAATGAATTCCATAGATCAACTAGCCTCTGGCTAAAGAAATTCCTCCTTTTCTCTGTTCTAAATGGTCTCCCTTCTATTCTGAGGCTGGGCCCTCTGGTCCTAGGCTTTCTCTCACTAATGGAAACATTCATTTTATCTAGGCCTTTCTACAAACAATAGTTTTTTTCTAAACTCCAGCAAGCACAGGCCTGGAGCCATCAAGCTGTCCTTACATGAAAATCATTTCTTCTGCGTACCATTCTCGTAAACCTCCTCTGGACCCTGTCTAGTGCCAGCACACCCTTCCGTAGGTAAGGGGCCCAATGTGCTCGGAGTTTCATTTGCTTGTGCATCTGAGGTGGGACACAACAAAATGCTCCAACAAGGATCATCTCTGTCAGGTCCCATCTCAGATGCAGCAGTCAATGTCTGACAAACACTTAAATCTCAGCATTTCATTGTTGGTTTTATATTCTAGTCCTCTGCCAACTTTGCACTTGCCTTTTTCACCACTGACTCAACCTGCAGCTCAAACTTAGGTCCAAATCCCATTGCACCTGCAATTTCTGAATTTGTTCTCCGTGTAGGAAATAAAAACTCTCTAGTTCCAGGTAAGTAGCACCCCTTCTGTTCCTTTCGCTCTTCTTCTGATCTAGTTAACCCCTTTCACACCCTCATTTTTTTTCTTATTCCAAACCCCTCAGCCCCACCAGCCCCGCTTTCACCCTGTCCTTCCAGCAAACCCACTAAGTTTCCTCTACCCTTTTGGTCTTTGCTCCACGATATTCCCTCCCGAGTCTGGGTTCAGTCACCTGCTCCATCCATTGTGACGAGATTTGAAGGATTGCCGTATTCTAGGTGGACTGTTCCTTTAAAAAGAGAGAGAGAGGGAGCCAACAGCTATTTCCCTCTATTTCAGCAACAGAGGGAAAGTCTGAGTTGCCTTGGAAACTGAAAGGCGGAGCTATATGATGGACAGCTAGTGTTCAGCGCTTGTAGAATATATACAAGGTCAGTTGGCTTTGTAATCAGACACGCCAGACACCGAGGAAGACATTGGCTGAGCTTTGTGTGGCCACGACAAAGGTGGGGTTTTTGCTCACAGTGTGGACAGAGGGGTGACTGGTGGAATGCTATCGGTGTGTTTAACCCTTGCCTGGGTTGATAGCGGTACCGCGTGAAGACAGCATCCTCTTTTTGTGGTCACAGTCGGTGACTGTAAGTTTCGGGAGCAGGAGGACAATGTGGAGGATGGACAGCATCGGTGCTGGGAAGACAAAACATCTCTAAACTCTACTCAAATCAAATTCCAGAACTGGACTGACTACTTACCATACCACCGTAAGACTGTATCATCTAATCACCCGAGCTGGGAGAAGCTTGGTAACTTTATTTACTCACTTATATATGCATATACTCTGCTAACCTGTTTACCTTATCTTGTTTTATATTACTTTATCACGTAGTTACTAATAAAATAGAGTTTATAATGGAAGACTCAGACTCCAGGTGTGTCCGTTTCTGCTGGTCCTTTTTTAACCCATTACGGGGTATGTAATACCATCAACGGCTTCCAATCCCTACTCCTTTATGTCTTTTAGTCCCAAGGACAAATGGACATTTTGTTCCAGGATCTTGGTTATTGTTCCCACCCGAGAGCTTCAGGAGACCCAAGGATCCCAGGAGCAGAGGATTAGAGCCCAGCCTGCTCTTCTACAAGATTAGGGCTGCTAATAGGAATATCAGGAGAATGGGATTGGTATAAGAATGTGTGCTCGATGGCTAGCATAACCTCGATGGGCTGAGGTGCCTCCCTTTACTTTAAAGTCACAGACCATAGAGAGAGGCCCTTCAGTCCTCTGAGTTAATGCTAACTATCAAACAACAATTATAGCTTCAATCCCATGCTAATCCATTTCATTCTCCCCGTCTACCCATCAAGTCTCCACAGGTTCTCCTGGTTGTGATCGAGATGAACTGAGGTGAATCCAGTGAATTGGTGTTGGTTGTGACCCACCATCCTCATTTATACAAGCTTCCTTCCACCAATCCCAGCATCCGTCACCAGCCCTAGCACTTTTCTCGGTACCCCAGGGGAGCAGTGACTAAATCTAGATTGTTAAACCCCCTCCCTAGTCCCAGCCACTGAGCTCCAGGATCTTATTCTGCCTCTAGTAAAGCCAGGGGAGATCTGTCCATTATTATACTGCAGTGGTGATGAAAATGTACCTGGAGAACCCAGTGCCAATTGCGCCTCTGTGAAAAGAAAGAGAAACTGAGCAGGGATACATAATGAACAGGCAGGCAGGATAAAACCTTGGTGTGAAACAGGAATACATTTTAAATTAAACCACGTTTGTGAAGGAGGCAACACAAGACCCTGCCAGATGCAGGAACCTGCAGCAGACAAGCAGTATCAGAAATGGACTCAGTTATTACCAAAACATCCTGATCTGAGTGAGGAGTCGTCAGAAATACTGACCAGACTCTTCTGCCCTTCTTGTTTACGTTTGTCACCTCACCTGCCCTTTGAAGGGCTTGTTGCAGTCTCTGGATCTCTGTAACAAAGAGAGAGTGCAGTGAGCTGCTTCAATAGTGAGACCGAGACGTCTGGGCCGGTTTTCCTCACCTGGGTGAATTTAAAGCAGTACATGGGAGTACTGGACATAGATAGGATAATCATGGACTGTACCTGCATCTTTCCCCATTGGTTCTGTGTAAAGAAAACACAAAGTGATGATGCCCAGAAGTAGGGGGGGAACTGACTTTGAAATGGAGGATTTCTAAACAAGATGACTTAATATTAGTAATGGTTTATTATGGTCAAAGGTGCTGAAATACAGTGAAAAACCTGTCTTACTTTGCAAACAGATTGACAGTGCACTTAGGAAGGACGAGGCAAAAGTATAACAACACAGAATAAAGTGTAACAGCTACAGAGCAAACGCAGTGCAGGTAAATAACAAAGTGCAAAACCACCCAGGGCATGCCCCTTTCTCATTGTTACCGTCAGGAAGGAGGTACAGAAGCCTGAAGGCACACACTCAGCGATTCAGGAACAGCTTCTTCCCCTCCGCCATCTGATTTCTACCTCACTACTTCTTATTTCTATATTTTTGCACTACTTATTTAATTTAACTATATATATATATTTACTGTAATTCTCTGTTATTAGGTATTGCATTGTACTGCTATTGCAAAGTTAACAAACCTCATGCCGGTGATATTAAACCTGATTCTGATTCATTACGAGGTAGATTGTGCGATCAACTCTGTCTTGTCATAGGAGGGAACCATTTAACAGTCTGATAACAGTTGATAGAAGCTACCTTTGAGC
Source organism: Hemitrygon akajei (assembly GCF_048418815.1). Taxonomy (NCBI): domain Eukaryota; kingdom Metazoa; phylum Chordata; class Chondrichthyes; order Myliobatiformes; family Dasyatidae; genus Hemitrygon; species Hemitrygon akajei. The sequence goes on along the minus strand of NC_133125.1, from coordinate 170,151,171 downwards.
TCTTGTATCTGCTGTCCGATGGGCGCGGGGAGATGAGAGAATGCCCGAGGTGGATGGGGTCATTGATTATTCTGGCTGCTTTACTGAGGCAGCTAGAAGGTGTAGACAGAGTCCATCGAGCGGAAGTTGGTTTCTGTGTTGTGCCGAGTTGTGTCCAAGGCTCTGGGGAGAGCAGCCAACATAATTTTAAGGACGACCACTCCCTACCCCCATGCGATCATTATTTCTCCTCCCCTCACAGGGGAGGATCCCAGGGCATATCACACAAGATTATGTGGTACGGCAGGGCAGGTTTGAGGGGCCTAGTGGCCAACTCCTGGCTCTCCCTATGTTCCTGCGACGTTTCTGGGTGCACTACCACCAGCAGGTCCCCTTCCACGTCATGCACCACAATGAACGGGAAGTGGGAGCAGGCGTCCCTTCACAGTTGCCATGCCTGACCACTGGAACACCATCCTCAACAGCACCTTCGCCGGAAAGACTGCAGCGATTCAGAAAGGTAGCTCCCCGCCACCTGCTCCGGGGGGAAGGGAGTAATTAGGGAAAGGTATTAGTACTAGTCTAGTCAGAAATTTAATTAGGAGAGAAAGGCTTCACATAGCAGCAAGCAACTTGTGACAGAAAAATTAATTTTACCGTCGATTTTGCTGTCATCTGCAACAAGAAAATGGAGATACCATCGTTATCTGGACTGATACAACCTGCAGCACGGAAAGGTGCAAATAGAAAATGGCCACTCAACCCAGTTCACCTACTCTTTGTGGAACTATCTATTTGCCCCGCAGGGTGGCCTGGACATCTCTTTCCCCACAAATATGCCACTGTTTTGTAGAAGTTTGAGGATGGGACAAAGGTCGAGTTACTGAACTCTAGCTCGACAATCAAGACACCGCGAGTTCCAATCCCACCGCGGCAGCTGCAGAATTTAACCCAGTTAATAACCAGACATCTGGAGTTTGTATCCGGTGCAGCCACCTCTACGTCGGTGAGAACTGACCCAGTTCGGGGTAGCTGAGCACTTGTGTTCCATCCACTGCAACAGCCAGGATGTCCCGGTGGCCGGCCATTTCAATTCCACTTCGCAGTCCCACGTCGATGTGCCTGTTCACGGCCTCCTCTGCTGCCACGATGAGGCCGGGTGCAGGCTGGAGGGGCAACACCTCATATTCCATCATGGCACTCTCCAACCTGATGGCAAGAACATTGACTTCTGGTAACCACTCCTCTCTGATTCTTGTCCTCTTTTGTTTTTTGTTTCACTCCACTGTTTCTCGCCTCCCCATTTTGATGCTCTCCATTGTAGAGGTCCCCTCACCCTTCTCTTCCCTTCTCCCATCCACAAGCTGCCCGACACCTCCTTCCCTTTCTCCCACGGTTCTCCCATTCTCCTCTCCTATCAGATTCTTTCTTCTCCAGCCCTTTAACTCTTCCACCTACCATCTCCCAGCTTCTAACTTCACCAACCTCCAACCCCATCTCCCACCCACCTTCCTCCTCACTATCACCTGCAGTTTGTACTCCTCCCCCTCCACTGTCTTAATCTTGCTTTTTCCCCTGTCCTTTCCAGTCCTGATGAAGAGTCTCGGCATGAAAGATTGACTCTTTAATCCCCTCCATAGATGCTGCCTGATCTGCTGAGCTCCTCAAGCATTTTGCGTCTATGTTGTGATTGGAAGTAACAGCTAGTGTCAATATTGATAACCCAAAAAAAAAAATCACAGTGTTGTTATAACAATCCACCTGGTTCACTAATACCCATCCTTAGGGGAGCAAAATTCTTACCTGGTCTGCCCTACATGTTACTCGAGCTTCCTTGTGACAAGGAAGGTAGCTATTTGGCTCATTGGATCTATCCCAGCTCCCATTTCTCTGAACCCCCCCCCCCCCCCATTACATCAGCTGCTCTTCATTCTCCCACCAGGCTTCAACACGGACAGAAATTAATCTCCCAACCTGCGCATGTTGGGAAGAAGGAAGAAGTTGTAGCCCCTGGAGGAAATGGTCACAGGAAGAGGAAATGGTCACAGGAAGAGCGTGCGGTTTCCACACAGTCATCCCCGAGGGCTGGAATCAAACCCAGGTGGCATTTCTGCCCACACTACCTGTCTGCTCCGTATAGTTGAGGCTTGCAGATGGCACGAAGGTTGTTGGCGTTATGGGATAATTCAGAAAGTTGTTCAGAGAACGTAGCAAAGACACAAACGGTCCACCTTATCTACATCCTTTATAATTCAATAAACCTCTAACTATAAACTTCCATCTTATCTACGCCCCTTCTGGGGTGGTGAACCTTTTCAAGAGCATGTCCAAGTTTACAAATAATCGCTCACGTGCCATGGTAATTTTGAGCAGAGATTAGCATTGATTAATGAATTAGTTACAATAATTATGGCCTTAGTTAAGAGAAAAGGATGAGTCCTGTAGCGTATTTATATGCAATTAATGGAAGTATAACAGATTTAAATAAATGAAGCATTTTTGAAGATCAGTTCAAAAACTAACATTAAGCTTTAAATATTAAGACAATTGAAAAATTACATCATCTAGAAATAGTATTGTTATTGTAACTGGTTACTATTATATAATCATATAACCATATAACAATTACGGCACGGAAACAGGCCATCTCGGCCCTTCTAGTCCGTGCCAAACGCTTACTCTCACCTAGACCCACTGACCCGCACTCAGCCCATAACCCTCCATTCCTTTCCTGTCCATATACCTATCCAATTTTACTTTAAATGACAATACCGAACCTGCCTCTACCGCTTCTACTCATCCAAACACTGATGAGTGCACGACCTGGGAGGATTTCAAACTGCATCATCCAACATTGGGCAACCACCTGGTTGCCACCAATTCAGCGTGAGACGTGTCCTGCGAAAATATCTCCTTGCTCTCAAGTTGTAAACAATAATTTTATGCTTCACTTGGCAGTAATATTATCAGTATTTATCTTTTTGTTATGAACGGGGTTTAAAGAATTGAGGGGTGGTTCTGATCGCCACATGGCAACAATTTTTTTGTGTGTGCGCGCGCGCCACCCCGGGCACACGTGCCAAAGGCTCGCTACCCTTCAACCTAGTACACTCTAGGGAAAACAGTCGCAGTTCATCCAATCTGCCCTCTTAACTCGTCCTCTAGCTCCAGTTACATTCTTGTGAATCTTGGATTTCTTTCAGATTCATTTATTTATCACATTAATCAAAACATACAGTGAAATGTGTCATTTTCACAAACCACCAACCCAACGTTGAGAAGTGCCAGGGATAGCCCATCAGGTGCCACCACAGATCCCAGCACTAATAAAGCTCGGCAGAACAACCCAAGCAGGCAAACCAAAACAAGAAGTGCAAAGCGAGCACCTTTCCTCCCCACCCCCCCACAGGCCAGCCTGCAAACCCAGGAGACTCCTCCAGTCCTTGGTCACGGGCCCTCAGACTCGCAGAGATCGGGCCTTCGACTCCCAGACACGGCGACCCAGGAGCATCAACTATCGGGCCTTGACTTCTCCGTACGCCGAATTTGGTCTCTGATCTTTGGGCCTCAATATCCGGATTCACTTCTACATTGGGAACAGTGATTTCACTTTGCATTGTTGTTGGCTTGGAGTACAACTGAGGAAGGTGTAGACAGGTGGCATTTACACCCCCTCCCACAGTGACCCTGTATTCCCACAATGCCTCACTGTCCCGTGTTAGGGGGCATCTCACTGCGGCTCAGGACTCACCTGGTTTGTTGTAACAGCCACGCAGCTCTGCAAAAGGGAAGCACAACCTGGTTGAATGTCCCGGCTCGAACCCTGGCAGACGTCTCTCCCAACAATTTCCAATTCCAAGTGGCTTTCCGACTGTGAAGCCACCAAGTTCTATGGCAGTTTTTAAAACTAACTAAGCAGAGTAACGCGGTAACTTGTAACTCGGGGTCACAGGAGACTGCAGATGCTGGAATCCAGAGCAACACACAAAAGGCTGGAGAACTCAATGGGTCAGGCAGCATCTATGGAGAGAAAGTGAATAGTCTACATTTCAGATTGAGACCTTTCATCCGGAGGAGAGGTCTGGACCCGAACTGTCAACGGTCCATTTCCCTCCAGAAATGTTGCCTGATAGGTAACTGGCTGCCCATTGGCTGTGTGTCATTTAGATCGGGGTGAGAGACGGGGAGACACGACCAACCCTGGAATGGACTGCCTGAATGGAGAAAAGATTAGGATTTTATCACCATAGATTTACACGCAGCACCAAAACAGACCCTTTGTCACACTAAGTCCATGCCTCCCCATTTACACTGATGCAATCAACTTACATTACTGTAAGAACACAAGACACGGGAGCAGAATTAAGACATTTGGCCCATTGAGTCCTCTGATATTAGACTCTCCCACCACGGGAAGCATCCTCTCCACATTCACTCTGTTGAGGCCTTTCACCAGTTGAAAGTTCTGGTCGCCTCACTCCAGGAAGGATATGGAGCCATAGAAAGGGGGCAGAGGAGATTTACAAGGATGTTGCCTGGATTGGGGAGCATGTCTTACGAGAATAGGTAGAGTGAAATCGGCCTTTTTTCCTTGGAGTGACGGAGGATGAGAGGTGACCTGATAGTGGTGTAAAAGATGGTGCTTGGAAGTAGGTACAGAGGAGATGTCAGGGGTAAGTTTTTTTATGCAGAGAGTGGTGAGTGTGAGGAACGGGCTGTCGGTGACAGTTGTGGAGGCGATACGATAGGGTATTTTAAGAGACTCTTGGACAGGTATATGGAGGTCAGAAAAAATAGAGGGCTATGAGTAACCCTAGGTAATTTCTAAGGTAAGGAATGTTCAGCAGAGCTTTGTAGGCTTTCTGTGTTCTATGTAATAACCCAAAGACATACCGGTTGGTAGGTTAATTGGTCATTGTAAACTGTGCTGTGATTAGGCTAGGATTAATTTGGGGATGCCTGGGTGGCGTGGCTTGAAGGGCCGAAAAGGCTTTTTCACACTGTATATCAATAAATAAATAAAAATAATCCCAGGCGTGAGAAGTGTCTGCCACAGTTTACTGTGTTCACATCACTGACGAACACTACCCAGAACCCCACCTCCTTCACCCTTAAAAAATAATCGAGGATAAATCACCTGCAGGACTCACCTATCTCCAGGTGGAACTCCAAGAGTGATTTAAGTGCTGTGAGGAATTAATTTCATTGGAGTGAGCCCGTAGTGGAAGTAAACTATTCGTCAGTAACATTCACGATGCTAGGAACATCTTCTGACCTACCAATCCCAGCTTCCTCTCTTTCCTGATGGAAGGATTAGACTGCAAGGGCAACACATGAAAGTGGGATTTACATTTCCCCAAAATAGGAGCGTCCGTGCGGGATTGGGGAGTGTTTGAACCAGCGGAACTGTCAGAGCTTTGAAAACTTGATCTGGAGTCTTGATCTTGCATCCTCCTGGGGTCACAGGTGAATTTAGATCCAAATAACTAAATAATCTGACTTCTCGCGTTAATATCAGGGGGAATGACTTTTTTTTAGATGATTGTAGGAAGATATCAGAGTTAAGTGCTGTTTTCTTATTAAAAACATAGAAAATAGTAGTACTATTTTAAAACATAGAAAATAGTGGCCCAAGGTAGAAGGAGTCAATTTTAGAAAACCTAGCACATTTATTTTTTCAATATAGTCCCCTCCTACATTGACACACAGTCCAGCGATCATGGAGCATACAGATTATGGACCTTCAGAAAATGTCCACAGCCGGGGTGATTGAAAAGTTTGTGGCCTAAGGTAGAGGGAGATGAATTATTAAGGAGGTGATAGGTGGGAGAGGTAAAGGGATGAAGAATGAAGAATTTGTTAAGAGAAAAGAGTAAACCATGGAATAAAGGGAAAGAGGTGGGAACCAGAATGATGAGATGGGCAGGTCATGATGGTGGAAAGAGGAAGAGAGGTGTGAGAGGGGCATCAGAAGGAGAGAAAACAAGGGTGTGGGTTAGGAAACAGTGGTAACCGGAAGTTCGAAAAGTCAATGTTGAAACCATCAGGTCGGCGACTACTCAGAGGGAAGATGAGGTGTTGCTTCTCAAACCTGCAATTGGCCTCATCGTGTTCATGCCATCAAGTTTACTAGAGGCAGGCAGAACTGCAAAGTCAGGACAGGTAGTGGTATCTCGTGCTTCAAGCAAGAGCATTCAAGATGGTGGATTCAGGTCTGGTGTCTCTACCCAGCAAATTGCTCATGATGTGAGACATTGGGGCGGCATGGCTGGTAACGGCACCAGCAACAGGGGTTCAATTCCCGGCACTGCCCGTAAGGAGTTTGCACATTCTGCCTGTGATGATGTGGACGCTCCAGTTTCCTTCCACTTTCCAAAGATGTACAGGTTAGGAGGTTAGTGAGTTGTAGGCATACTAAGTTGGTGCTGGAAGTGTGGTGACTCTTGTAGGCTGCCCCCAGCATAGACGTACCAGATAAAACTAATTTTTAATCTTCCCATTATAAGATAAAAGTAAAGCAAGCATTCTTTAATACCCACAAGGTTCTGCAGAAACTCGAGTCAGTTTTATGAAACACAAAAAACATTCCCCTCCATGGATGCTGCCTGACCTGCCGAGCTCCCCCAGCATTTTGTGCATGTATTAGCTAGTTCTACTGCTCTGATCCACTCACCAGTCTCTGCTCGGAATAACTTTGTTGCTGCAAATAAAAGCACAAAAGGACATTCGCCAAATGTTACACACACACACACACACACACACACACACACACACACACACACACACACACACACACACACACACACACACACACACACACACACACACACACACACACACACACACACACACACACACACACACACACACACACACACAGTTCCTTTTCCACTGCAAATATTCTGACACATTCTTCACTCATCTCGTTTATGATAACGTGTTTTTGCACTAAGATCTGGATTTTGCAGCCCCCACCCTTTACTGTCTTGTATAACTTATGTTCTGTGTGTTGTCCAACCCTATGTGCCTCTGATGCTGTTCCAAGCAAGTTTAACACTGTACCTGTGCTTCACCATTCTTTTGTACATGTCAATAAACTCGACTTAATCTACTGAAAAGTTGCTGGAAGCTCCAGTGACAAGCTCAAACCCTGTTCACCCGTCAACCCCGTGTACACCAAATCGTCAGGTTCTCCTTCTGATTTCCAGCCCCCCCCCAAGACTTTGCTCCCCACATCAAAGTTCCCCAATGCCCACCAGCCACAGAAATCTCTCTGATCCATCTTATCGCTTCATGCTGATGGCCATGAATTTTAATGTAAAGGACTCTAGATTGTGAATTTCCACCCCCCCCCATCCTCTCCATTTCCTCCTGTCCTTGATGCTCTCTACAACCCAGTGCTTTAACGAACTTTTGGTCCCCTGTGGTACGTATGGCTCGAGACCAGTTCAGGTCTGATGAGTGTCTCCTGAAATCACCTTTCCCTGCACATCAGGAGCTTGTGGGAAGAGTTTCCTTTTGAAGTTGGTGCTGGACTGGAAGGGGACTCTGGGTGGGCAGATAATGGGTGTCCAGTGCACTGCTGTTTGTGTGAATCCCTATCCAGGTTCTGTGGGAGGGGGATGAGTGTGTGGCGGGGCATTGGGCTCGACTCTGAATGTGTATCACACACTCATGGCATGTGTGAATGGGGACCTGAATCTTCGTGAGTATACGTGTTTTCATTGATGTGCATATGTGCACATGTGAATGTGTACATGTGTGCATATACAGTACATTTCTGTGTGTACACTGTATATGCATGCGTACATGTGTGTGTGTTCCTCTCAAGGGTTATGGATAGGCTGTTCACCAATATGAAAGGACCTTGCTGTGACTGGTATGTGTTCAACTCCACTTACCCATATCCAAGGACTGCCACTTCTCTTCTGCAAGAAAAAAAGCACACACAGAGGCAGATTCGGTAAGACAGACCCTGAAAGCTGCGTGCACTCAGAATACCATCCTTCCTCCAACACTCGAGCACCACGCGTGGTGACAGTGATGGCCAGGACCAGGAGAGAAACAATTTGGACCAACACCCTTGAGCTTTAGTGAAGGAAAAAAGTGGTGCAAGGCCCAGTAAACATGAGCCGAGGCTGAGATTCAAGTCTCGGCTCCTGAGACTTGGAGTAGAAGGAGTGCTGTACTCCCAAAGGCAGCTGAAGGACCATTCAACCCAGCCTTCATCTCATAGCGAACACAGACAGACAACCAAGAAGAAAGCACGGCTGGATCTTTACTTTTTCCAAAGTCTAGGGAGATTCAGCATGTCAGCGAAGACACTAACAATGGCCCAATTCTGCTCCTTTGTCTGACAAGTCTTCTAACTCCCACAAAATCTACTTTTATTATTATCTTTTATAATAATACACTATTATTATTGTATATTACTATCATTGTTTTTCTGAGGCATTTTCCCTGAAAGGTAACTTTAGCAGCTAATGATTGGGTTGCATCATCTTACCACCACTTGTCAGCAGGTCTTGAAGTTCTGGAAAATGAATAAAATTATTTTTTTGTGAGTTTTTCTATGAGTTCAATGGATAACCTGATGCAAACCGACAGTGGAGACCTGAGGGGTGTCGGCTGGTGATATGTAGAGAGTGAGAGTAAACAAAACTTATCTGCTTTAGGAAGGGCGATTTTCTTCACCACTAAACACTCTAACAGTCCTCTTCAGTCTGTTGAGCTGATCGTCAGATGCACAAGTGCACACATGCACAGGTGCAATGCAAAACTTACTTGCAGCAGTGTCACTGGCACATAACTTCAGAAACAGTTTCATAAGACATAAACTAAGCATAAGTTACACAGAGGAAAAACAAAGTCCATTGAAGTCCAAGGTGGCCATAGTGTTGATAAACACTTGTGATTAGCATTCTGCTGGTTGGTTCAAGAACTGAAGAAAAGGACAAATGTACAGTACTGTTGAAAGTATCCTGACCTGGTTACATCACGGTCTGATTGAGTGCACGGGAAAGTAAGAAACTGCAGAGTAGTAAACTCTGCCCAGTGCACCACAGGCACTTCCCTGCCCACCAATGATAGTATCTACAGGAGGTGGTGCTTCAGAAAGGCAATATCCGTCAAAGATCTCCACCATCTGGGCACTGCCATCTTCTCACAGCTTGCATTGGGCAGGAGGCTCAGAAGCCTGAAGTCCCAAGCACCAGGTTCAAGAACAACCACTTCCCTTCAAATATTAGGTTCTTGAACCAAACTGCACAACCCTAATCAGCACAGTTTAGCAACACTATGAACATTTTGGTAACTTTGCACTAAAATGGACTAATTGTATTCTTTCCTGTATAAAAGTGAACTAAACCTGAACCTTTATCTTTCTTTTTTTTTGTAATTTTTTTAATTGAAGTTCATCATCAAACAAACATTTCCATAAGATGTATTTCAGACATTGTACCTATATATCATATAAAAATGTCACAATTCTCCACAAAGTATTTATCTGAGGTATACACTTATAGAAAAGAGTGGAGAGAAAAAACAAGCAAAAGGAAAAAAACTATGTACAAGTAGGGAGTAATCTTTTTTACAACATATTCATTGATTTGTAAGAATAAAATCAGGCCTATGAGGCATTATGTAGTTAAACCATTTTCCCCAGTATGAATCAAATTGTTCCAGTTTATGATTAACAGACGCTGTTATCTTCTCCATTTTGTAAATGTCCATTAAATATTTTGCTTAATTTATGTTTAAGTTCTGTTTTTCCTTGTGAAGGTTGTATAAGTGGGCTCCCTCACCTCCAACCCTCTGACTCTCAATACAGGAGCCCCTCAGGGCTGTGTACTTAGTCCCCTCATTTACTCCCTGTATACCCATGACTGTATCACCACCCACAGCTCCAATCTGCTAATTAAATTTGCCAATGACACTACATTGATTGGCCTTATCTCAAACAATAACGAGGTGGCCTGCAGGGAAGAAGTCATCTCTCTGACACAGTGGTGTCAAGAAAACAACCTCTCCCTCAAAGCTGCAAAAACAAAGGAGCTGGTTGTGGATTACAGGAGGAATGGAGATAGGCTAACCCCTATTGTCATCAATGTATCTGGGGTTGAGAGAATGAACAGCTTTAAGTTCCTCAGCATTCACATCATCGAGGACCTCACATGGTCTGTACATACCAGCTGTGTAGTGAAAAAGGCACAACAGCACCTCTTCCACCTCAGACGGTTGAGGAAGTTTGGTATGGGCCTCTAAATCCTAAGTACTCTCTATAGGGGTACAATTGAGAGCATCCTGACTGGCTGTATCACTGTCTGGTATGGTAACTGTACCTCCCTCTATCGCAGGACTCTACAGAGAGTGATGCGGATAGCCCAGTGCATCTGTAGTTGTGAATTTCCCATGAATTAGGACATTTACAAGGACAGGTGTGTAAAAAGGGCCCAAAGGATCATTAGGGACCCAAGACATCCCGACCACCATCTATTCCAGCTGCTACCATCTGGGAAACGGCACCACAGCCTAAAAGCCAGGACCAACAGGCTCCGGGACAGCTTCTTCCACCGGTCCATCAGACTGATGAACTCACACTGATCTGAGTGTATTTATATGTTACACTGACTGTTCTATTCATTATAAATTATTATGATTTAGATGGAGACGTAACATAAAGATTTTTACTCATGTATGTGAACGATGTAAGAAATAAAGTCAATTCAATTCTTACGTTAAACTATACCCCTGAGATGCAGGTGAATTTTTCATTGCACAGAATCCATTCTCAGAGGGATTTACGTGAGCGGATGGAAAAGCGTAAGGGCACAGCCCGACCCACTGGTGCAAAGGAGAGGAACGGAGTATCCACTCACTCCATCCTGTCATCTAATGAGTCGCTCTGATTCATTTATTGCAGACAGTCACCGGGTACGAAACAGGCTCGGTTTTTGCAGACGCCGATTTACCCGTAAACTGGAAAATACAGAAAAACCACTTGAAATATGTAACATGTAATGAGTGGCACCTAACACTGATAAGAAAAACAATCACTAAAGGTGGAGAGAGAGAGAGTGAAAGCTAGTTCGTCACTCATTGCAACAACTTTTGAACTTAATAATATCACGAGAGCGCGATTGTGTGTAGGGATGTCCACAAGTTGGGTGTTCGTGACCCGGGATGTATATAATTATCATAGTGTAGGCAGTTATCTATAATTGCAACAGTACACAAGCTCAGTCTGAAGTTTTTGTAAATATTTCACCATGGCAGTTCACCGTCCAGCTACACTGGAGGCGTTTAGACTCTCTTTAAGCTGTGGTGTTATGGCAAAGTATCTACAAACAAACAAACCACAAGCTTTTCAACAGCACACGGCAATAAAGACTGTTGGGTAGCCCACTGTGGCAGTTATTTAAGTTCATTGCAAACAGTCACATAAGTTCCATAGTTGCCCCATAGAGAGCATGCTACCCGGATGGATCAGGGCGTGGTGTGCAGTTGGACCACAAGACTGCAGAGAGTTGTGGACAAAGCTCATCACAGTCTCCCCTCCATGGACTCAGTTTACACTTCTCGCTGTCTCGGTAAAACAGCCAACACAATCAAAAACCCCTCCCACCCTGGACATTCTCTATTTTAACCCCTCCAAATGGGCAGAAGAAAGTACAGACCACCAGGCTTAAGGGCAGCTTCTATCCAGCTGCTGTAAGACCACTGAACGGACATCTTGTATGAAACGATGGGCTCTTGACGTCACAATTTTCCGTGACCTTGAACTGTACTGTCTACCTGTTCTACAGTTCTTGTGTAACTGTGAGGGTATATTCTGCTTTCCCTTTGTACTAACCACCTCGATGTATTGATGCGATGAAAAGATGTGTATGTAAAACAAAGTTTTTTTCGCTGTGCACGTGACAATAATAACCCAACCTCTGTTCGTGGCACACTACAGTCTAGTTAATGTATGTATGATGCACCATCAATAACTCACTCTGAGACGTAGGAAGCGAGGTATCGGCTTTTATTGACTGGAAGAATGAACAACACTACATCCTGGGGAATGAGGCTGGGCAACAGGCCTCAGTCGCCTTTATACAGGGGTCTGTGGGAGGAGTCAGCAGGGGTCTGTGGGAGGAGCCACAGGAGCAGTCAGCAGGGGTCTGTGGGAGGAGCCACAGGAGCAGTCCAGACAGGTATATGTAGTTCACCACAATGTAGTAGCAAACTGTTTACAACGCGCTTAAACTGCATGTCAGTAAGTAATCACCACGGTCTGTTGAAACAGCCAAAGTGTCTAAAAGGGTTGTTTATAGTGTCCACAACAGTAAAATTACCAGAATTTATTTAAGCAGCCAAAAGTCGACAGTCTTTAACTACCAACAGTAGGCAATGGAACTTACCGATCGAACGACAGAAATCACAGTCCACTCTACAGGAAAAAATTAGTGTAATATCTCCTGCCAAGTGCAGGAGAGAATAGTTATGGAACCGAGAACACGCACCTAAACTCAATCCTAGTCACTTAAAGGCAATCTGGGCTCTAGACGCGATTGGCAGGCAAATTAGCCAATCACCTTCGTCCTGGCTGGGACTAGAGGTATTCCTTAAAGCAGTTACGGAGGTAATGAGATGGGGGTATAATCTGCCCGTCTCATTGCTCTTCAGGTTACAGAGAAGGGAAAATTGGACAAAACACCTACCTTCCTCTTTAATCGCCAACTTTCCTATTAGGAAAAAAAACATTATGAACAATACACGCGTTATTAATATGTCTTGAAGGAACGCTCCGTTCTCTATTCAATCTGCAAGGTGAACCAGTGGTGGAAGAGGGAGATCTGTCGAAGGGTCTCGGCCAGAAACGTCGACTGTACTTTTTTCTATAGATGCTGCCTGGCCCGCTGAGTTCCTCCAGCATTTTGTGCGTGTTGCTTGGATTTCCGGCATCTGCAGATTTTCTCCTGTTTGTAAATCTCCAAGCAGAGCTGCTGCCTCACAGCCCCAGCGACGCGGGTTCGATCCTGACCTCCGGTACGTTCGTTGCTTCGTGGATTTTTCATGTTCTCCCTGTGACTCGATGGGTTTCCGCTGGATGCTGCAGTTTCCTCCTGCCCACAACCCCAAGACGAGCAGGTAGATTAATTGCCCCGTAGTTTAACAGCAAAGGAATTTGCCGATAATGTGACAGTGAAGGTACGGATTGGGGCTGTCAGGATTCTCTTACTACTGTTTAACAGATGGGCTGAATGGCCTCATCTTGTGCCACCATGTTTCTAGTGGATGAAAGAATAAATTCTATATTAACCAAAATTTATGGGAACCCTTTTAATCATATTCTAAGACCATGGATCAAGAGCTACAGGAGTAGATTTACGACATTTCTGCTCATCGGGTCTCTCACTCACTGCCTTAAATAAGCTAAATGTTTGGCCTCCACAGTCGTCTGTTATAGTGAATCCCACCTATTCAACACCCTCTGGTTAAAAAAAAACCCTCTTCACCTCTGATCTAAAGGGATGTTCTTGTATTCTGAGGCTGTGCCCGGCGATTGAAACATCCTCTCCACATCCACTCTATTCAGACCTTTCCGTATTCATTAGGTTTCAATGAGAACCCCCCCCCCCCCCATTCCTCTGAACTCAATCGAGTACTGTACAGGCTCAGAGGCATCAAATGCTCCTCATACGTTAACCCTTTCATTCCGAGGGCTGTTCCGGTAAACCTCATCTGGACCCTCTTAGAAACGTTGGACATGTGCCCAGAATCGCTCACAATGAGAACTGATCATGTCCTCATGAAGCCTCGGCAGTACAGTACAGTACGTCTTTGATTATGAACCCCGCCAATCATTGCGTGAGAAATTCAAACGAAACTCACACCTCCCCTTTAAGTGGCCACGGGACAGCCCACATTATTGGACCGATGACCAATTTAAGGTCTTTGACAGTGGCGAATATGCAAATATTAGTGGAATTTCTCCCCTACATTATAAGAGGTTGGGAACGACATTTTATTGTGCTGCGTGATGAAGGGAGTTTTAATCAATATTCCTGTTGCATTTTGAAACATTGTTAAACGAACTAGAACACGATGCGAGATTCAAATAAAATAGCAGAAATAACAATTTACTCAGGGCAAGTTGCAATTTTGTTCCATGACACTGCCGACCAAACAGTGCGGATTCCGGAACTCAGTCCCACGGGAAACGTTCGTGACGGATCTCACAACAGCTTGACCGTGTCTGCATGCTTTGAGTTGCTGCCACATGATTGGCTGGTAAGATATCTGCATTAACCAGCGGGTGCCCAAGTGTAACTAATAAAATGGCCACTGGATGTATTCCTTAACTTTCCTGCACATGCCTGCAAGAGAAAGAATCTGAAGGGGGTAGATGGGAAAATATACTACACTTGCTTTGAATTTGACCCTTTATCAGGGTTGGGGAATCAGGAACTAGAGGGCATAGGTCTTCATGAAGGGGAGGGATCCAATAGGGCAACTGCTTTTCACAGAAGGTGGTATGTACTGTTGTGGAATTAGGAAGTAGTTGAGACAGGCACAATAACAACCTATTTGGTATCTGGCAGAAGCCCGCAGTCACAGGGAGAACGAGCAAGCTGCTCACTGGTACAATAAAACACAGTACATGGACAGGTACAGTATATGGATAGGAAAGCCCGAGAAGGTTCTGGGCCAAACGCTGTCAAATAGGACTAGCTTGGATGGGCACCCTGGTGGGCATGGGCCAGTTGGGCCGAATGGCCTGTTTCCATCCCAAGTGGCTGTATGACTCTATCTTTTATTTAAAACAAATTGTAAATCGGAATAGTTGGGGATGGACCACATCATGCTTTGTCATTGTCTGAGACATAGAGTCTGTGGTTGATGCTTTCTTTCCCCTGGGTAAGACTGTTCGAGATGATATCAAAAGCAGTTTAGAAATGCAGGTCTTCCCTAGATCGGGAGAAGTCTCTATGTCGCACCTGCCAAAGTGTCAGTCTTCAAAGCATCTGCAAGACAAAATAGAAATAGGTACAAACAAGAGAAAGTAAGAGAAAAAAAAGAGGAATAGGTTACTTTTAGCATTTGAAATAATTCTTGTGAAGTCTTTGAGATGCATATACGTACATATTATCAGGGTTACTTAACCCTCCCCTCTCTGTAGGCAGAGGGAGAGACAAGAGAGGGGCAGAACAACATTGTATTAGTAACGTTAATGTTGAATGGATCTTGGAGCGCTTATAACAAGTCATTAAAGACTACATAAGTGTGCAGAAAGGGATAAGGAATGCAAGATGAAGGATCTCGACCCATAATGTCGACTGTCCATTCCCCTCCGTATATACTTCCTGACCTGCCGCCCCGGCAACTTACGTGTTGTTAAGGAAAGCAAACTGTGCGCTGGCCTTTGCTGTAAGAGAACCTGGGTATAGCAGAAGGATATCTTATTGTGCTTGTGACAACACTCGGAGTATTGTGCACTGTTGTGGTTACCTTTCCTAAAAAGGATAAACTTGTCATGGATACACACGAGAGGCTCTGCAGATACTGCAAATCCAGAGTAATGCACACTACATGCTGGAGGGACTCAGCAGGTCAGACAGCATCTATGAAAGGGATAAAGAATCAACGGTTTGGGTGGAGACACTTAATCAGCATTTGTCATGGATGCTGCCTGACCTGCTGAGTATCCTCAGTGTTTTCCACTACTCATGCAGATGCAGGGCTTATTTAAAACAAGATCCATTACTAACACCCCTTTCCTTCCCTGAACTTGCTAATATTCCAAGATGATTGGTGTCACCACACAGGACAAAAATCCTTCAAAAGTCTGTTTATTCATTAACCTTTGTCACAGTGGCTCATTATTGCATATACAGGGCCATTCTTTGATGGAGCCAGAAATCATTCAGTCAGGGAATCAAAACATTGAAGCAAGAAATTCTGCAGATGCAGATAATCTTGAGCAATGCACACAAGATGCTGGAGGAACTCAGCAAGCCAGGCAGCATCTATGGAGGGGAAGGAAAAGTTGATGTTTCAGCTGTTAGTGTTTCAGTTGCAGGTGGGTCTTAGTGGTATATAGGAAACAGAACATAGAGCAGTACTGTACAGTACTGGCCCTTCGAACCATGATGTTGTGCAGTGTTTTAACCTGCTCTAAGGTCAGTCTAACCCTTCCCTGTCACATAGACCTAATTTTCCTTTCATTATTTACCTACCTAAGAGGCTCTTAAATGTCCCTAATGTATCTGCATCTATCATAAAACCTTGCAGTGTGTTTCATGCACCCACTGCTCTTGGGTAAAAATAACTTACACCTGACATCTGTACTTACCTCTAATCATCATAAAAGTATACCCTCTCATATTAGCTGTTACTGCCCTGGGAAAACATCTCTGGTGTCCACTTGATCTCTGCCACATCATCTTATACAATTTCATCAAATCACCCCTCATCCACATTGCCACCAAGAGAGAAGCCCAAGCTCTCTCAGCCTATCCTCATAAGACATACTCTTATCCAATTCAGCCAGCATCCTGGTAAATCTCCTCTGCACCCTTCTGTAAACCTTCAACATTCTTCGTATAATGAGGCAATCAGAACTGAACACGACATTACCAACTATGGTCTAACTTCATTACTTGTGGCCCTCGAACACAATCCTATGACTAATGAAGGCCAGCACACCAATAGCTTCTTAACCCCACTAGCTTGTGCTGCAACCTTGTAGGATCTATGGATGTGGAGCCCAAGAACTACTTTGTAGTTCCTCCACACTACTAAGAATCTGGCATTTATATTCTGTCTTCAAGCTTGATCTTCCAAGGTGTATTCTTTCACACTTTTCCAGATCGAAGTCCATCTGTCACTTCTAAGCTCAACTTCGATGTCCTGTTGTAACCTACAACAACTTTCTACACTATCCATAAGTCCCCCAAACTTCAACGATGAGCACATTGAGCAACCAATGGCAGGGGAGGGATCTGGTGGAATGGCATGGGAGGAAACCTTCACGATCCAATGAAGCAGCTGCAAGTCCTTCCTCCTGAGATTGCTGCTCTGTCAATGTTGTGGATTTTCTTTACTCACCTGCCTTTTCTTGAAACTTGTCTGCAGCTGAGGGAAAATTATAAATAATTGTAGTCAATGTAAGACCATGAAAGAATAAACTCTCTGAGAAATTTGTATTGGAATTGTCAGAATAATGCAGTAACCAATGTTGTGTGTAGAGTGCATTTTTTAATTTCAAAATTAAACTTTATTTATGCAAATACTGTATATACAGGAGTTATAAACCCACCACCAGAGTTATCAGTCAATGCACCCCATTTACAAAGGCAACATAATTTCCTCTGTAAGTTATGTGCCCATGCAGAGTTAGAGGGGTTGTCTCCAGCACTCAGCCCCTCGGTGTCCATTGGCAGTAGGGCCCTGGATAGTGGTTCTTTCCCACAGAGCACTGGCTGCACCAAAATTCACCGTGACCCTCAGCATGTACTCCTGTGCCCTGGAACGTGCCAATCTTTTATGGACCTCTTGGTATGCGAGAAGACCAATGAGTTTTGGGCAGGCCAAACTTCATCTTTTACCGAGTTGGACATTTTCCAGCAGTGCTTCACACACAAAGTGCTGGAGGAATTCAGAACGCCAGGCAGCATCTATGGAAAAGAGTAAAGAGTTGGAGTTTTGGGCTGAGATTCCAAACGCTGACTACACTCTTCTCCATAGATGCTGCCTGGCCTGCTGAGTTCCTCCAGCATTTTGTGTGTGTTGCTTGGACTTCCAGCATCTGCAGATTTTCACATGTTTGTGTTCTAGTAGCACTTACTGTTTATCCCCAACTGCTGTGCCCAGAGTTTGCTAGTAATATTGTAGAGTTTGTTTTAATATTGTTTTTTGTATCATATTTGCCTGCCCTAGTGTGTTTTTTTTTTGCTGGCTTCCAGCCGCCCAAGTAACGTCATTCATACTTCTAGTGTCAGTACACTTGATGCTTTGATTCTTGCAGTTGCACTGCAAGTTTCAACAAAAGCGGAGAGTGTGGGTGGGGAAGGGGACCCTTCAATGGGCACAGCCCTCCCCACCATCAATAGCATCCTCAGGAAGTGCTGCCTCACAATGACAGCATCTGTCATCAAGAATCCCCATCCTCTGGCCCATGCCCTCTGCTCACTGCTACTGTCAGACAGTCCTGAAGTCCCACAGCACCAGGTTCAGGAACAGCTGTTGCCTATAACCACCCCGTTCTCGAACTGACTGGCGCATCCCTAACCCTACCTCAGCCGTGGAACACTACTGACCCCCTTTTGCACTAGATTTGTCTCTGATTGCATTTCTGGTTTTCCATGCATGAAGGACTTGCTTTTGGTCACTTCCATAAATAAATTATGCATAATTTATCTGTGGATAGCCTAGTACTGAGACAATTAGCTCAATTGCTATACCATGCCGGGAATTACCAGTTGGGATTCAATTTCCACCGCTGCCTGTGAGGAGTTTGTACGTTTCACTGTGACTGTGTGGGTTCTCCCCAAATGCTACATTCCAAAGACGAATGGTCTTTGCTGAGTTGGGCTCATGTAGAAAAATTCTGTAGCGTGAAGAGGCTTTCAAAAATCACAAAATGAAAAGTATCTAAACATAAAAAAAAGACTAAATGAAGTCAATACACACAAAATGCTGGAGGAACTTAGCAGGCCAGGCAGTATCTATGGAACAGAATAAATTGTTAATGTTTTGAGCTGAGACCCTTCATCAGGACTGGAAAATAAGATGAAAAGTCAGAGTCAGAAGGTGGTGGGGGGCCTCCCTCCCCTAACCTTCTTACTCTGACTTCTCATGTTTTAGTTCCTCCAGCATGTTGTGTGTGATGCCTTGTATTTCCAGCATCCGAAGATTTTCTCGTGTTTGTAAATCAAATCAATTTTTAAAGATTGCATCAATTGTCTTAGGTACACTGTCATGCAGTTCTATAAGAAAATTGGCTGGTAGGTTATTCAAAGCATCTTGGAGAACATACCCCAGTTGTTCTGCACACTTTGGCTGCCTTGCTTGTTTTTGTCTCTCCACGAAGTCCCAAGCAGCCTCAATGATGTTGAAATCAGGGCTCTGAGGAGGCCATACCATCTGAAACCATATAAAAATCTAGGGTCCCTACGACCTTTGCACAGTACTGTAGGTGTTAGGGTTAATAAATTGTGGGTATGTATGTAGATTGCCGGACACTTGCAGGCTGCCCCCAGCACATCTTTGGATTGTGTTGATGGCTCTCACAAAGCGACACAATTCACTGTATGTTTCAATGTTTCGATGTATATGTGACAAATAAAGCTAATTTTTTTTTCTTTCAACACTAACCGAAACTAACCAAGAGGGATAATTCTACCTCTAATCTGCACCATCAGACGTCTTACAACAAGATCTCACTTCCTCGCTTAAATCCCAGCACCTCTGGCAGGCCTGCACCCCTACAGTACTGCAGTGGAGTATTGACCTGTGAGTTGTGCACACGCCATGTTGGCGCTGGAAGTGTGGCTGCCCCAGCACAATCCTCATACTATGTTGGTCACTGATGCAAAACCGGCTCATTTCACGGTGTGCTTCGATGTTTCGATGCACATTGACAATTAAAGCTAATCTATCTTTACCTGCAGGCCCACGATTTTGCAGCGAGCTACTTTTTCATTGTATCTGTACCTCAAGGTAGTGGTGCACACGTCAATAAACTCAGCTCGATTCGCACAGTCGGTCGATGCACTCCATTCCTTATTGACATCAGAATGGAGCAAGAGCAGGCCAATCAGCCTTTACATCTTCTCCACCACTCAATACAATCATGGCCGATCTGGTTTCTCCTCTAAGCCCATATCTTTTGATTCCCTTATGATCTCAAACCTTGTTGTTCCCTTGTTTGAAAGTCCAGCCACTGAGCTTCTGTGGTACTCTTGGCTAAAGGATCACCTCCCTCAGGGTGAAGATTTGTCTTCTCATCTCTGTCCTGAATGGATGATTGCCATCTTTTGAGATGACACCTCCGGTTTACACATCCCAGACAAACACAGAGCAATTAAAACTTACAGCAAAATGCATACTGGTTCTGATCTTATGTTTCTACACCCTGGGGACATAGGATTAGACCATGTGACTCATTTGCCCAGCGGCAGCTGCAGTATCTGGGTTCAATCCCCACCGCTGTTTATAAGGAGTTTGTACACTATTCCCACGACCATGTAGGTTTCTTGTGCGTGCTTCACTTTCCTGCCTTATCCCAAAGGCTTGCGGTTAGGGTGGGCATGCAATTTTGGCACCGGAAGCGTGGCAACCTTGTGGCTGCTCAGTAAAATCCTCATGGATCTGATTTGACTCATTTCACTACATGTTTTGATTTACACATGACAAATAAAGCTAATTGTTAACCAGGAATACAGGGAATATAGATTCACGACTCACTGACAGTGGCCTCACGGGTAGATAGGGTAGTAAAGAATGCTTTTGACTCATTGTCCTTTATAAATTAGAGTTGGGATTTAGAGTACAGGAGTTGGGATGTTATGATGAAGTTGTATAAAACATAGGGAAGGCCAAGTTTGGATTCTCATGTGCAGTTCTGGTTACTTACCTACAGAAAAGATAGAAACATAGAAAACAAGGAGTGCTTCCTTGAGGAAGAAGTATTAAGTTAAGGTCCCCTCTGTTGCCTCTCAAATCGATATACAATTTTCTTGAAATGAATTAGAGGGGTTACCATGGGAGTAAGTTCAGATAGTGGGTGAAAAGTTTCTGTATATGAGACAGTTTGAGAGTGAATTTGCATTCATGATCTATCACTCTTTTTCTCTCTCTTTGTCTGCCTCTTTCAGTCAGTTGCCACTGTCTCCCAATGTCCCTAGTTCTCTCATAGAACATAGAAAACCTACAACACAATACAGGCCCTTTGGTCCACAATGCTGTACCGAACATGCACTTAGTTTAGAAAATACCCAGTGTTACCCATAGCCCTCTATTTTTCCAAACCCCATGTACCCATCCAAGAGTTTCTTAAAAGACCCTATTGTGTCCGTGAAATCAATAAGGTCGAAAGAGTACAGATAAAATGTACAAGGGTGTTGCCTGGACATGAGGGCCTGAGTTGTAGGGAAAGATTGAATAGGTTAGGACTTTATTTTTCGGAGTGTAGGAGAATCAGGGAGATTTGATAGAGGTATACAATATTATGAGGGGTATAAGTAAAGTAAATGCAAGTAGCTTTTCCACTGAGATTAGGTGAGACTGGAACTAGAGATGATAGGTTAAGGGTGAGAGGTGAAATATTTAAAGGGAACCTGAGGGGGAACTTCTTCACTCAGAGAGTTGTGCAAGTGTGAAGCGAATTGCCAGTGGAGGTGGTGGATGTAGGTTCAATTGCAACATTTAAGAGAAGTTTTGATATGTACATGGATCGGAGCAAATGAAGCAATTGGACGAGGGAATGGGCTAGCAATTGGACTAGGCAGAATAGCAGATGGGCTGAAGTGCCTATTCTGTCCTGTAGGGCTCTATGACTCTCAGAGCAATCCCATGCAACCACTTATTTCCCTGTAAGCTATTCACTTCCCACCTACCTACAAGAGGAGTAATTTTAGTTGGGAATTAACCTCCCATTCTGCAGGTGCAGGGAGAAAGCACAAACTCCATATAGACAGCACTGGAGGTCAGGAATTAACCTGGTTCATTGTAGATGTGAGGCAGAAACCCTACTAACAATAAGACACTTTATTATCTAAGTTTTTGTTAAGGGATGCTTCCTTGTGGAAGAAGTATTAAGTTAAGGTCCCCTCTGTTGCCTCTCAAATCAATATTATACAATTTTCATGAAATGAATTAGAGGGGTTACCATGGGAGTAAGTTCAGACAGTGGGTGAAAATTTTCTGTATACGAGGCAGTTTGAGAGTGAATTTGCATTCATGATTTATCACTCTTTTTCTCTCTCTTTGTCTGCCTCTTTCAGTCAGCTGCCACTGTC
Organism: Hemitrygon akajei; assembly: GCF_048418815.1. Classification (NCBI taxonomy): domain Eukaryota; kingdom Metazoa; phylum Chordata; class Chondrichthyes; order Myliobatiformes; family Dasyatidae; genus Hemitrygon; species Hemitrygon akajei. The sequence continues at coordinate 170,129,185 of NC_133125.1, read as the reverse complement.
TCCCAATGTCCCTGGTTCCCTCCCCTATCTGCTACAACCTGTCAGTCATTTCCTAACTCTCCTGGGTCCACCAATCATCTCAGACTCCTGTCTTACCATGCACCCTCTCCTCTCTGTACAGGGCATCTCCCCTCTCCGCTCTCAGTCCTGATGTAGGGATGAAATCAATACTGCCTTTCTTCCTGACTAGCCTACGGAGCTGTTCCAGTTGACTGTCTGTTGTTCCAGTTCCCAGCATCTGCAATCTTTTGGGTCTACCACTACTCTTGGCTGGAAAAGCTGCAGTCTTGTTTATGGGGATCTGCTTAATGGGTGAGCACACCGAACCATTGGGCAAGCTTTGAATTCCAGCATTTGTGATAAATTCTTACCAAAGATTTCGCTGAGTGTTTCCAAATCTAAAAATAAATGAAACATAAATGATACATTCATCCCAATCACACAAGGATCTTTGCAACCTTCTGGATGTAGCAAGTCTGAATAGATCCTTTAGTGTTAAAACTGTATTAATCTTAATGCTTTTTTTAAGTAGAGCATTTAGCAAACAATTTATGTCCAACTCTGTCACAGAGAATTATATATTTGCACACATCCTCTTAAACCAGTTGTAACAAACAAACAATATTTAATCATACTCAATTTTTTAACAGCCCTGTTGAAATATTCCCTTTGGAATCTTCTTTTGCATTCCAATTAATCTTGTTCACTCTTACAGGGATGTGAATGAGGGTGTTGTTTTCCACAATGGTGAGGTAAATGTAAATGAGCCAGAATTTTGGGTTGACCATCTGTGGACCTATAGGTTGTTGCAGGACCTATGAGCGAAGAAAGCAACATCCAGTAAGTAGAAAGAAATGTCTCTGTAGAATCACCGAACTGATCTGACAACCTATCGAATCACTTTCAATCACTCTGCAACTCACATTCTCTCTATCTATCTATCTACCTAAATATCCCTCCAGAATATATTTGAATAATATATCGATGGTCATTGTTTCTAGCCGTTTGTAAATACAATCTAACCCTCCCTGCAACAGGCAAAATGCTAGTGGAATTCAGGTAATTGGTCTAGAGAAGGGTCTTGATCTGAGAAAATGACTGACTTGCTGCCTGACCCACTGACTTCCCCCAGCTTTTTGTTTAAGTTTAATGGAATGTATCTGCAGAGTAATACATTGGAATGTATCTGCAGAGTAATACCTGGCTGTTTGTAAGCATCGCCTTGCAAGGCATCTCTTCACCAATTTCTTCTTGACATCAACAGACCTTAATTTTTATCAAATTTCATAATCTATTGTAATGTTGACATTGCCATTGATATCTGTTGACATGCAAGGAAAGGAGCAAACAAAGTTCCACAAAAGGGGCCAGAGAACCTATAATTGATTGCGTGTGGAAATGGAGCACTGCCATTTATGAATTGTGGCAGGTTCTGGACCCCTCTCGATTATCGCCTCAAACCCAACTGCTGCCTATCTGTGCCTTAAAAATATTCAGGTTCTCTTTTCACCACCCCTTTGAGGTAAATACACAGCACTCTGAGAGAAAACTAAATAATCTCTGATGACTAGTCCTAGATTCTTGCCCCATGAGGATACTTTCTCTCCAGGTCCACCCTGCCAAGACCTTCAGCACCATCTGCAGGGATACAGGCTTAACCTATCCAACTCATAAGACAACTTCAGACAAAAGAAAATCTGCAGATGCTGGAAATCCAAGCAACACATGCAAAATGCTAGAGGGACTCAGCAGGCCAGGCAGCATCTATGGAAAAGAGAAGAGCTGATGAAGGGTCCCGGCCTGAAATGACAATAGTACTCTTTTCCATTAATGCTGGCTGGCCTGCTGAGTTCCTCCAGCATTTTGTGTGTGTTACATAAGACAAATTGTCCATAACCAGAAAGCACACTTACATGAATTGCTTTGGAGATATTTGTCAATAAAAAATATCGGTGAAACTTCAAGGATCAGTACTGACTAGAGATAGCTCTTCCACAATTGTAGTTTCTTGAGAATGCAATTTCTAAATGACAAATAGTTTAAGTTTGGACAAGTCTTCTTCTTTGGATCATTGTAAATTAAAAATGGAAACTACAGTCCTATACTTGGAAAATAAGTCCAGGCCCTGAGCTTACCTTGCTAGTATTTAAATTTGAAAAAAGTTTCCTTTCACCAGATACCACTATCCAGGCCATGATACCTTCTCGCGGCTGCCACCAGGAACAAGATACGTGAGCCCCGAAACAATTATTACTCCACAACCATTAGACTCATGAACCAAAGCAGATAACTTCACTCCACTCATCACAACATGAACTGGTTCCACAACATTTGAATTCACTTTCTAGGACTGTGCAACACATGTCCTCTTGATATTTGCTAATTATTTATTATTATTATTTCTTTTATGTGTTTGAACAGTTTGTAGTCTTTTGCACATTGGTTGTCTGTCTTTGTTGTATGTTTTTCCGTTGTGCTTTTTAATATGAACTGTGAATGCCCACAAGAAATGAATCTCATAGAACCTAGAAATCTGCAGCACTTTACAGGCCCTTCGGCCCACAATGTTGTGCCGACCATGCAACTTACTCTAGAACTTGCCTAGAATTACCCTACCACATAGCCCTCTATTTTTTCTAACCTCCATGTACCTCCTCTAAGAGTCTCTTAAAAGACCCACTGTCGCCAGCACACCCACCACTCTCTGTGTGAATAACTTACCCCTGACATCCCTTCTGTAGCTGCTTCCAAGCACCTTAAAAGCTATGTCCCCTCTTGTTAGCCATTTAGTATATAATTACAAATATGCACTTTGATAATAAATTTACATTGAACTTTGAGAACCCCTCTCATCAATCTTCGCTTCTTTCTGCCTTTATGCCTTTATCTTGTCTGCACTTCAGTGAGCCCATTTAGACCTAGAGGTCTGAGCCACGTGTTATCTTCTACGCGGCAGTCCCATTTACCCCTTCCATAAGAACCTTAAAAGGTCCATCTGCCTCCTCTTTCCTTCATTCCAACTTACGCAAGTCGTGGAGTGCTTTTGATTCTGAAACAGATAGAAAGATGACCATAGTCACAAGCATTGGCAGAGGATTTAAAATCATTTGCAGAGAGGATTGCTTTCTCACTGCCTTTTTGGACCCTTCCCCCCACCCCGTTCCTTGTCCATTTGGTGTCCATCATGGATCAGGATGGAAAAGTCAATCCCAAGATGAAATCCAAAGGAAATAAAGAACCAATCTTCAACCGACAGGTTCCTCTTTTTAAAATTTTTCCCCCCGGAGACTAGGGAAAATTGATGATCTTTAGTATCAATTCAAACTACATACCAAGATCAAATGGATGTTACTCCAATCCTGGGAGGACCCAATATACCCCTAATGCAGGAAAATGGGGTTTATGCAGAAAGGTCAGCATTGTCGTGATGGGCTGAAGAGTTTATTTTTCAATGTAGTGGAGCTCAGTGACTCTGTGTATAGCTGGTTCAGCTCGCAAGTCATCCTTGGGCTCAGGCTGACTTCCGTCTGGAGCTGGTGGGGTTGATTTTGGTTGGTTTTCATTTTATGCCTGAGTATAGAGAGGAGGGCCTACAATCCCACATTGGAACAGGCTGCCAGTAAGAGAACAGACTCAATCTGGCTGATTTTCCAACTACAGCCAGCCTGGTCCCCGCTCCATCCACAGGATGACTTGATTCATGTGCAGAGATCACAGTGAACTTAACTATTTCTCGAATGAGGATGATACTACTTGGGTGTGTCAGTGACGCGGCAGGTAGAGCAGCAACCGCACAGCGACAGGGACTTCGGTTCGGTACTGGTCTCTGGTGCTGTCTGTGTGGAGCGTACACAGTCAACATGTGGATGACTATTCCAGTTTCCTCCCATATCCTACAATGTGTCGGGTGGTAGTTGAATTGCCCGCTGTATATAGCATAGGGAAGTGTAGCATCTGCAGAGAGAGAGAGCTGATGAGCATGTGAGAAGAATTAAATCTGTCATTCATGTATGGTTGTTGTAAATGGGTGGGTGGCAGGTCTGGCATGAGAAGATAAGAATGCAAGGGGAACAAAATGTGACTGGTGCAAATGGATTCTTAATGGCCAGTGTGGACATGATGGGCTGAAGGGCCAGATTCTGCACTGTATGACGGGAGAGCTGTGGAGGTGAAACTCCTGGTCCAACTATGTGGACCTCCTGAGGGTGAACAATAGGGCAGTACTCTGTCCCTTGTGTCCAGACTAGTCCTTTGCCCAGTCTAGACAATTACTTCTGCTGACCTTTCTTTATCTCCCATTGCTTTGCAAACCTGCCGAGGCAAGATGAAGGTTATGCCAGCTAGCAGATAGATTTTCCCTGCAGGTGAAGGAGCTGAGATACATTACCGGTTGAATGGTCCCTGGTTTTCAATATTCCATGCAGCAGCTTGCCAGGGCTTTCTGTGATGAGGTCAGGAGCACTCATTGTTGCTGTTACCATGTCACTCAGGTCCTCTGGAATAAATAAGAAGCAACAGTTTTGTAAGACCATAAGGCATAGGAAAAGAATTAGATCATTTGGCCCGTCGAGTCGGCTCTGCCATTCAATCATGGCTGATCCTTCTTCCTCCTCCTCAGCCCCACTCTCTGTCCTTCTCTCTGTAACTTTTGACGCCCTGGCCAATCAAGAGTCAATCAAGCTCTGTCTTAAATACACCCAACGACCTGGCCTCCACAGCTGCCTGTGGCAACAAAGTCCACAAATTTGCCACCCTCTGACTAAAGAAATTTCTCGGCATCTCTGATTTATAAGGACACCCATCGAGATAATCTGTCTTCTAAAACTCATAGCTTTTCACTGCACCTCAGTACATCTGACAACGATGGTGGTTGTCCGTTGTGTCCGACGATGACAGAACTGCGTGGGAGAGTTTTTTAAAATGGAAAAGCGCTTTAAAATGGCAATTCCACTCTCTCGACCTCAGAAGTCCGACTCCAGCGGTACGAATAAGCGCTGTGGTCCTTTTTGATCGCAGTGGATGACCACGGCGTCTTCTGTGCCCTTCGCTCTCTGTGGAGCGTTGCAAACCCGCCTTCCTGACTGTTGGATCTGTGTTCAGTCTGCCTAGTGGCTTCGCACGTCCTGATCTCACCGGAGTATGAAGCCCGCTGGCTACGCTCACCTGGTTGAACCCGCCTGACGAAGCAGTGTGCCAGCGCCTGGCGGCAGTCGCATGTCAACAGCAATAATAATAACCAATAAAAAGCCAGTCACAAATGGCCATAGCGGGAAAGAAAAAGACACCACCCTGTGGAAACTTTCATTTTTACAAAATTCGCTTCTTAGCAATCGAGAGTAAGATCTTGCCAAGTGAGGAATTGTATCCAACTTCATTTCAACAAGCGCGTTTCTTTCCGGAAACGGCAAAAGCCTGAATACAACACAAAGGATGGTATCACAGCTTTCTCCTTGAGTGACAGAGAGATAGAGTAATAAAGAAGCCCTCGGCCCACTCAGTTCACACTCTCAATGACCCATTTACATTAATCCCGACGTTTATTCCCATATAATCCCTCTAGATTCTTTGAGTTTTCAAATGATTACAGAAAGAAAGAAAAAAATTATCAACCCTTCCCCCCTCCCCTTAACCCCTCCCCCTTAACATATCCCTATAGAAAGAAAGAAAAAGAAAGAGAAGAAGAAAGAAAGAAAGAAAGAATGCCTGGATATCGGAAGATCCCCACATGCTCCACGGAGTTCATAGTAGCTTTAGTATATATATTTATTTCTTTCCCCAAATAACCAATAATTTTATCTTCGGAGCATCTATATATTTAATCCTGTCTTTTGTAAATAAGCGTGCCAAATTTTCAGAAATGTTTCATATTTATCTCTTAAATTATAAGTAATTTTTTCATGTGGAATACAGCTGAAAATTTCGTTCTTCCAACGATCTATACTTAAGTATGAATCCGATTTCCAAGTAACTGCAATAGCCTTTCTGGCTACTGCCAATGCAATTTTTATGAATTCTTTCTGATATTTATTCAATTTGGGTTTCGGTTTTATCCCTTCAATATCACCTAATAAAAATAATATTGGGTTATGTGGAAGTTGTGTTCCAATAATTTGTTCCAGTAAAACTCCTAAATTTGTACAAAAAGGTTGAATTTTAGAACAAGACCAAGTAGAATGTAAAACAGTACCTATTTCTTGATTACATCGGAAACATTGATCAGATAAATTTGGGTTTAATTTATTTATTTTTTGTGGTGTAATATATAATTGATGTAAAAAATTATATTGCACTAATCTTAACCGGACATTTGTTGTATTTGTCATACTGTCAGTAGACAATAGACAATAGACCATAGGTGCAGAAGTAGACCATTTGGCCCTTCGAGCCTGCACCGCCATTTTGAGATCATGGCTGATCAACTACTATCAATACCCGGTTCCTGCCTTGTCCCCATATCCTTTGATTCCCCTATCCATAAGATACCTATCTAGCTCCTTCTTGAAAGCATCCAGAGAATTGGCCTCCACTACCTTCCGAGGCAGTGCATTCCAGACCCCCACAACTCTCTGGGAGAAGAAGTTTTTCCTTAACTCTGTCCTAAATGACCTACCCCTTATTCTCAAACCATGCCCTCTGGTACTGGACTCTCCCAGCATCTGGAACATATTTCTTGCTTCTATCTTGTCCAATCCCTTAATAATCTTATATGTTTCAATCAGATCTCCTCTCAATCTCCTTAATTCCAGCGTGTACAAGCCCAGTCTCTCTAACCTCTCTGCGTAAGACAGTCCAGACATCCCAGGAATTAACCTCGTGAATCTACACTGCACTTCCTCTACAGCCAGGATGTCCTTCCTTAACCCTGGAGACCAAAACTGTGCACAATACTCCAGGTGTGGTCTCACCAGGGCTCTGTACAAATGCAAGAGGATTTCCTTGCTCTTGTACTCAATTCCCTTTGTAATAAAGGCCAACATTTCATTAGCCTTCTTCACTGCCTGCTGCACTTGCTCATTCACCTTCAGTGACTGCTGAACAAGGACTCCTAGATCTCTTTGTATTTCTCCCTTACCTAACTCTACACTGTTCAGATAATAATCTGCCTTCCTGTTCTTACTCCCAAAGTGGATAACCTCACACTTATTCACATTAAACGTCATCTGCCAAGTATCTGCCCACTCACCCAGCCTATACAAGTCACCCTGAATTCTCCTAACATCCTCATCACATGTCACACTGCCACCCAGCTTAGTATCATCATCAAATTTGCTGATGTTATTCTCAATGCCTTCATCTAAATTGTTGACGTAAATTGTAAACAGCTGTGGTCCCAATACCGAACCCTGTGGCACCCGACTAGTCAGCACCTGCCATTCCGAGAAACATCCATTCACCTCTACCCTTTGCTTTCTACCTGCCAACCAGTTTTCTATCCATGTCAATGTCTTCCCCCCGATGCCCTGAGCTTTGATTTTACCCACCAATCTCCTATGTGGGACCTTATCAAATGCCTTCTGAAAATCGAGGTACACTACATCCACTGGATCTCCCTTGTCTAACTTCCTGGTTACATCTTTGAAAAAATCCAATAGATTAGTCAAGCATGATTTACCCTTGGTAAATCCATGCTGGCTCGTCCCAATCTTATCACTGCTATCTAGATATGCCACTATTTCATCCTTAATAATGGACTCTAGCATCTTCCCCACCACCGATGTCAGGCTGACAGGTCGATAGTTCTCTGTTAGATAGATAGATAGATAGATAGATACTTTATTCATCCCCATGGGGAAATTCAACTTTTTTCCAATGTCCCATACACTTGTTGTAGCAAAACTAATTACATACAATACTTAACTCAGTAAAAAAATATGATATGCATCTAAATCACTATCTCAAAAAGCATTAATAATAGCTTTTAAAAAGTTCTTAAGTCCTTGCGGTAGAATTGTAAAGCCCAATGGCATTGAGGAGTATTGACCTCTTCATCCTGTCTGAGGAGCATTGCATCGATAGTAACCTGTCGCTGAAACTGCTTCTCTGTCTCTGGATGGTGCTATGTAGAGGATGTTCAGAGTTATCCATAATTGACCGTAGCCTACTCAGCGCCCTTCGCTCAGCTACCGATGTTAAACCCTCCAGTACTTTGCCCACGACAGAGCCCGCCTTCCTTACCAGCTTATTAAGACGTGAGGCGTCCCTCTTCTTAATACTTCCTCCCCAACACGCCACCACAAAGAAGAGGGTGCTCTCCACAACTGACCTATAGAACATCTTCAGCATCTCACTACAGACATTGAATGACGCCAACCTTCTTAGGAAGTACAGTCGACTCTGTGCCTTCCTGCACAAGGCATCTGTGTTGGCAGTCCAGTCTAGCTTCTCGTCTAACTGTACTCCCAGATACTTGTAGGTCTTAACCTGCTCCACACATTCTCCATTAATGATCACTGGCTCCATATGAGGCCTAGATCTCCTAAAGTCCACCACCATCTCCTTGGTCTTAGTGATATTGAGACGCAGGTAGTTTGAGTTGCACCATATCACAAAGTCCTGTATCAGTTTCCTATACTCCTCCTCCTGTCCATTCCTGACACACCCCACTATGGCCGTGTCATCAGCGAACTTCTGCACATGGCAGGACTCCGAGTTATATTGGAAGTCTGATGTGTACAGGGTGAACAGGACCGGAGAGAGTACGGTTCCCTGCGGCGCCCCTGTGCTGCTGACCACCATGTCAGACCTACAGTCTCCCAACTGCACATACTGAGGTCTATCTGTCAAGTAGTCCACTATCCAATCCACCATGTGAGAGTCTACTCCCATCTCCGTTAGTTTGTGCCTTAAGATCTTGGGCTGGATGGTGTTAAAGGCACTAGAGAAGTCAAGGAATGTAATCCTCACAGCACAACTGACCCCCTCTAGGTGAGAGAGTGATTTGTGCAGCAAATACGTGATAGCATCCTCCACTCCCACCTTCTCCTTATACGCAAACTGAAGAGGATCCTGGGCGTGCCTGGTTTGTGGCCTCAGATTCTGTATTATCAGCCGCTCCATGGTCTTCATAACGTGCGACGTCAAGGCAACAGGTCTGAAGTCATTCAACTCCTTTGGTTGTGGTTTCTTCGGTACCGGGACAATACAGGATGTTTTCCACTGTCTGGGTACTCTTCTCTGCTCCAGGCTCATGTTGAAGATGCGCTGTAGTGGTTCTCCCAGCTCAGTCGCACAGGCCCTCAGTAATCGTGGGGAAACTCCATCCGGTCCAGCCGCCTTGCTGGTACAGATCTTCCTCAGTTGACCTTCCACCTGTGCAGCCGTAATCCTGGGCGTGGGCAAGGTCTCCTGTGAATGGCTATTTTCCTGTGAGGGAAGTAAGCCTGGTGTGGATTTCTGCGGTGAGGATGAGATTGAGCTGTCGAACCTGTTGAAGAAGTTGTTCAGCTGGTTCGCTTTCTCCACATCTCCACTTATGTTCGCCCCCCGCTTTGCACCGCATCCGGTGATGATCTTCATCCCATCCCACACCTCCTTCATGCTTTTTTTCTGCAGCTTTTGTTCTAGCTTCCTCCTATACTGCTCCTTTGCCCCCCTTATCTGTACTCTGAGTTCCTTCTGAACTCTTTTAAGCTCCAACCGATCACCATCTTTAAAGGCCCTCTTCTTCTGGTTTAGGAGGCCTTTGATGTTTTCTCCCTCCCTCCTTTTTTAAAAAGTGGGATAACATTAGCCATTCTCCAATCCTCAGGAACTGATCCTGAATCTAAGGAACATTGGAAAATGATTACCAATGCATCCGCAATTTTCAGGGCCACCTCCTTTTGTACCCTAGGATGCAGACCATCTGGACCTGGGGATTTGTTTGGACATAGTCTTGACCAACTTATTTCTTCAATTTTAATATTCAAGTCAGTTTCCCATTTTTGTCTTGACTTATGAATTCCTTGTTTAATTGCCTGTTTTTGAATCAAACTATACATACAAGAAATAAATATTTTAATTTTTCCTTTTTGAATTAAAGTTTTTATTGAATTAAAGTTTCTATTATTACAGTGATCATTTAACATATCAGCCACATTGTTTTCTGGGAAACTGCTGCACAGGGGAGGGAGGTGGTGAGGGTGGTGACGGGCGTTGTGATGGGTGAGAATCACTGCTTTTTCATGGAGAACGTGCGAACTCCAACAAACTCCAGAAGTCAGGATTGAATCCGGGTGTCTGGCATTGCCAGGCTATGGTTCTCCGAACTAAGGATCTAACCTTGTCCCAGTGTATCGATGTAGTTCTAAAGAAGGCAAGACAGCGGCTATACTTCATTAGGAGTTTGAAGAGATTTGGCATGTCAACAAGTACACACAAAAGCTTCTATTGTTGTACTGTGGAAAGCATTCTGACAGGCTGCATCACTGTCTGGTATGGGGGTGGGGGTGGCTACTGCACAGGACCGAAAGAAGCTGCAGACGGTTGTAAATCTAGTCGGCTCCATCTTGGGCATTATCCTACAAAGTACACAGGACATCTACAAGGAGCGGTGTCTCAGAAAGGCAGTGTCCATTATTAGGGACCCCTAGCATCCACGGCATGCCCTTTACTCACTGTTACCATCGGGTAGGAGATACAGAAGCCTGAAGGTACACACTTGGCGATTCAGGAACAGCTTCTCTCCCTCTGCCATCCGATTCCTAAATGGACTTTTTTAGTTGGACACTACCTCACTTTTTTAATATACAGTATTTCTGTTTTATTGCACGTTTTAAATCCATCCAATACACGTTTACTGTAATTGATTTTCTTATTTATTATTATTATTATTATTTTCCCTCTTCTATATTATGTATTGCATTGAACTACTGCTGTTAAGTCAACAAATTTCACGTCACATGCCAGTGATAATAAACCTCATTCTGATTCGGAGCCACAGGGCTCCATGCTCGGTCAGGGTCGATGTGAGGAGTAGGGAGAAGGGGTGGGGGCAGTGGGGCGGTGGGCTGAGTAGGAGGCAGCGTTCTTTCTTGGCAGTTCTACGAAGTTAATGGGGTCGGGCACGGCCTCTCCAGTGCGGATGCAGCTAGAATCGCATCGCTGAGAAGCACTGTTGTAACCACTTTGGGTTAAGCCCCAATTCTCCTGTAAGTCCCCTGTCCTTTTCCAACAAGGAGCGGCCTAACGATGAAATGTACGACACTTCTCACAGATTTCAACAGCTGTCACATACTTCCCCAATATTGCAATGATGGGGTTCTTTCCAGGAAGAACTCTCCCCCAAAGTTCTATCTCTCTTCTAGTTCTGGAGAGCCAGAAACTGGCTCGAAATGTCCAGTTGCAGAAAATCTCTGACATTCTGAACCCTCCCCCCAGAATATCGTTAACGCCGGATTAGTGGATTTTCTTCCCTAGATTACACCCACACTCTGTCATGTCACTTTATCTTTTGTCCATTAGATCCATACAGCAGTAACATCGGCCATTCAGCCCAACATGTCCATGCTGGCGCTTTTCCCCATCTACATTAGCCCACATTAGGCGGTATCCTTCGTGTTTAACTGGCTCTTAAGCATAAAGATTGTTCCACCACCTCCTCTGGCATTACGTTCGAGAATTACTCTCTGTGTAAGAAAAGCCACCCCTCAAATTCCCTTAAAAGCTTCTGCCTCTTACCTTAAACCCATGCCCTCCTCCTTGTGATACCCCCTACCACGGGAAAATATTTTGATCAACCAGCCTATCGCAATTTTATATACCACTGTCAGGTCACCCTTTAGCCTCGCAGGATAGCAAACCCAGCCTACTCGTTCTCTCCCCAGAACTGAAATCCTCCATTCCGGGCAACATGCTGGCGAACTTCATCTGCACTCTGCATAGTGCAACTACATCCTTCCTATAGCGTGGCGAGCAGAACTAGCGCGGACTAACCGCTGTTTTCTAAAGTTGCAACACAACGTCCCAACTCTTACATGGGATGGGAATATCCCAGGGAGCGGGAAACTGAACCTTGTAAATTTCAGCTTGTAGATTTCACCTAGCTGAGGTGACACATGCAAGTATCCTGGCAACCTGCTCTGCGGATGACCGCTGTTTAGCGAGTGAACAAAATGCCGTAACGTGGGGATTTCCGAGCGGAGCGATACTGGATGGTCAGCGTTTTCTGTGAAGTCTCCCTTTATTTCTCAGCATTCTAAGAAACTAAGGTAATGTTACACCCCTCCCCTCGATCCAACTTTAAACCTCACTTAAAATTAGCCAGACTGGTCGAACAAGGAAAATCGGTCAGGACAGCTCGTGGATTGCAGCCGGTCATAAGGAGGTGACAAATCCAAGTGAAAACGAAAGCGAACTCTTGGAGGCACTCAGCGGGGTCAGGTAAAATCCTGGAAGCAAAGGGAATGTCCCCGCATCAGGTTGTAAGATTGTGTTCCTCCAGCAGATTGTGTTCTTCCTGCAGATTTACAGCATCCACGAGTCTGTTTTGTTCTCTCTCTCTCCCTCTCTCCCTCCCCCTCTCTCTCTCTGTCTCTCTCTCTCTCTCTCTCTCTCTCTCTCTCACACACACACACACACACACACACACACACACACACACACACACACACACACACACACACACACACACACACACACACACACACACACACACACACACACACACACTGCACGCACAAGAATTCTGGATTCCCAGCCCATGTACAGAGTTCCAGAATCCTGCCCGTCTCAAGACCACACTGATTTTCACCACTAACACTGTAATTCACGGTAAACAATGATCCTGGCAACCTGCCCGTCTTTGGGACGTGACAGGAGAGCGGAGCATGCAGTCACGGGAAGAAGGTGCAAATTTTACGCAGACAGCTCCCGAGATCTGGAACCCGATCCTCTGGAGCGGCGAGGCGGCATTTCTACTAGATTCCCATCTTAGCACCTCCTCCTCCCCCCCCCCCCCCAGCTCACCGCTAATGTCTGGCTGCATTAAAGATTAAAGATTAGCTTTAATTGTCTCAGAACATTGGAGCATACAGTGAAATGCAATGACCGACACAGTCCGATATTGCGATGCAATTTTCGCCATGCTAGCATAGCATGACCGCAGTTTACCAACACGTCCGCCTTTGGGATGTGACAGGGAACCGGAGCGTCCGGGGGAAACCCACGCGGTCACCGGGAGAACGGACAGACTCTTTACAGACAGCGGTGTGAATTGAACCCTAATCGCTGGCGCCGGAAAGCGTTGCGGGACTGGGCGAGATTTGCCCGCAAGCCTGCGGATTTTCCGAGGGCCGTTGGGAGAAAATCCAACGAGTTTGACTCCTACTTTGAACCAAACGAGCCACATCCCCGGCAAATCCGAGTGCCGTACGCAGTGAGGACAAGTGCAGGACTGAGCAGCCCCGTCGCTTTACAGGAGAGTAATACAGACACAAAAACAAATACCAGAGAGCGCAGCAGGTCAGGCAACATCAATGGAAAGGAATAAACAGTCGATGTTTCCGGCTAAGACCCTTCATCAGGACTGGAAAGGGAGGCGAAGGAGTACAAGCTGGCAAGTGATAGGTGAAACCAGGTGAGGGGGGAGGTAGATGGGCGGGGGAGGCAGGATTAAGTGAGAAACTGGAAGATGATAGAAGCTGAAAAGATGAGCGGGCTGAAGCAAAGGAATCTGATAGGAAGCGAGAGTGGACCATGGGAGAAAGGAAGGGAGATGGGCATCAGCGGGCGGATATGGGCAGTTGAGGGTAAGAGTTAAGAGGGGAAGCAGAACTGGGAATGCAAAAGGAGAGTGGGGGGAGGGGTGGCGGTGGAATGAGAAATTACCGGAATTTGGAGAAATTGGTATTCATGCCGTCGGATTGGACACTACCCAAACGGCTTCTCCAACATGAGAGTGGCAGCAGAGGAGGCCATGGATCGACATATCGGTTTGGGATTAGACAGTGGAATTAAAATGATTGTCCACCGGGAAATCCTCCCTGTTGCGGACCGACCGAAGCGGTTCCCTACCATCTCAACAGTTCAAATCACCCCAACGCATCCCGCCCCATCTTAAAGGAGAACATCCCGCATAAACCCACCGTGGCTGTCCATCACTGACCAACTTTCACAGGAGCACAGCTGGTTCCGAGGCCTCTCCGGAAGCTGCCAACCTTTCGGAAGGGCGCTCTTTGTGTCTGTATTTAAACTAGTTAAACAATGTTACAAGCGACGCAAGCAGCTGAACGTTAAAAAATAGTTTCCATTTGAAATATGTTGATTCAGCAGCCTGTTCGATTCAGTTTAACCGGTTTCCTCTTGTGATTTGTTTTTCCTTTTATTTGCCATTTTAACACAGAACATTGAACAGTACTGCACAGGAACAGGCACCTCAGCCCATAATGTCCGCTCCAAACACCATGTCAAATGTAGCTAATCATTTTCCCGGCACCTGGTTATACCCCTCCATAATCCCTGCACATTTACCTGCACAAAGCCTCTTTAACCACAATTGTGCCTGCTTTCACCACTAATTCACACCTCCCGCTCCCCTCTACGTTCCGGCGGCCGTTTCAGACACCCACGACTCTCGGTGTAAATAACCTTGCCCCGCGCATGTCCTCTAAACATCTCCTCCGACTTGATGAGGCAATACATATTTACTTCGTTTTGTTACATCGCCTGATGCCTCCGGGCCTTTAATGTCTGGAAGAATGAGATGTGGAGGGGGCGGAGATCTCACTGAGGACCATCGAATATTGAACGGCTCGATTTGGAGAGCATGCTTCCAATAGTGGAGGGGAGTCTGGGACTCAAAATAGAATGACGTCACTTTAGAACAGAGAAGAGGAGGAATTTCTTGAGCCAGAGGGCATTCATTGCCACAGAGGGCTGTAAGGTGACATCATTGGGTATATTTAAAGTGGAGGATGATATGTTCTTGATTAACAAGGGCGTCAAAGGTTACGGGGAGAAGGCAGAAGAATGGTGTTGAGAGAGATAGTAAGTCAGCCATGATGGAATGGCGAGGAAACTCGATGGGCCGAATGGGCCTAATTCCGCTCCTGTATCTCATGTTCTAATGGTTACCTTGATTAAGGACAAAAGAGAAGGCAGGTGCTGCGCAAAATCCACTGAAGGAACTCAGCGGGTCGACCAGCAACGGTGAAGACCCCTTATCAGAAACAGCTTCTTCCCCTCTGCCATCTGATTTCTGAATGGACATTGAACGCATGAACACTACCTCACTTTTGTTTTATTTTTTTGTTTGCGCACTTATTCTAACTTCAGGTGTCAGATGTGGGATATCCGAGAGACTTCCAGCCACATTGCGCCAGGTGCATCGAGCTGCAGCTCCTTCGAGACTGCGTTAGGGGAAGTGAGTAGGTGATAGACAGGAGCTGTAGGCTGGTAGTCACCCCGGGGCCACAGGAGACAGATAAGTGGGTGACTGTCAGAAGAGGGAAGGGAGAGCGTCATGTAGTGGAGAACACCCCTCAACAATAAGTATTCAATTTTGAGTGCTGTGGAGGGGTGGGGGTGGGGGTAAGAACGAACTACCCGGGGAAGTAACAGTGGCCGTGCCTCTGGCACTGAGTCTGGCCCTGTGGCTCAGAAGGGTAGGGAACGGAAAAGGATGGCAGCTGTATTAGGGGACTCTATAGTTAGGGGGACAGATAGGCGAAACAAAGAAACACTGATGGTAGTTTGCCTCCCAGGTGCCAGGATTCATGATGTTTCTGAACGTGTCCACAATATCCTGAAATGGGAGGATGGGCAGTCAGAGTTTATGGTAACATATCGGTACCAACGACATGGAAAAAGGGAGGAGGTCCTGAATGCACAACACAGGAGTTAAGAAGGAAGCTAGAAGCAGGACTTCAAGGGTAGTCATTCCGGGATTGCTGCCTGTGCAGGAATAGAATGAGGTGGTGGATAAATGCGTGGCTGAAGAATTGGAGCAGGAGACAGGGATTCAGATTTCTAGATAATTGGGATCTCTTCTGGAGTAGGTGTGTCCTGTACAAAAGGGATGGGTTGCACTTTAATCTGAGGGCAACCAATATCCTGGCGGGGAGGTTTGCTAATGCTATTGGGGAGGCTTTAAAATAGATTTGCGGGGGAGGGGGGGGTGGAAACCGAAGAGAAGAGGCAGAGGATGGGGAGGTTGGAGCACAAGTAGAGACAGCTTGTAGGCAGATCATAGAGCAAAGATACACTCAGCCTGATGGTTTGAGATGTGCCTATTTTAATGCAGGGAGTATCATAAACAAGGCGGATATAGCTAGAGTGTGGATCAATGCATAGAACTATGACGTTGTGACCATTACTGAGACTTAGATGTCTCAGGGGCAGGAATAGCTTCTCAGTGTACTAGGCTTTAGACTTTTCAAAAAGGACAAGAGGGAGGCAAAAGAGGAGGGGCATGGCATTGCTTATCAAGGATAGTGTCACAGCTGCAGAAAAGGAAGAAACCATGGCAGAAGTCAGAAACAGAAAGGGGGCAATAACTCTACTGGGTGTTTTTATAGACCCTCCAATAGTAACAGGGACGTTGAGGAGCAGGTAGGGAGGCAGATTATGGAACAGCGGAATAATAATAGGGTTGTTGTGTTGGGAGATTTTAACTTTCCTAATATTAACTGCCATCTCCATAGAGCAAGAGGTTTAGATGGGGTGGAGTTTGTTAGGTGTGTTCAGGAAGGTTTCTTGATACAGTATGTAGACAAGCCAACTAGCAGAGAGGCTGTACTTGATCTAGTATCGGGAAACGAACCTGGTCAGGTGTCAGATCTCTCAGTGGGAGAGCAGTTTGGAGGTAGTAACCACAACTGCTTCACAATACCGCTGGAGAGGGATTGTAGCAGACAATTTGGGAACACATTTAATTGGGGTAGGGAAAAATATGATACTATTAGGCAGGAATTTGGGAGCATAAATTGGGATCAGATGGGATCAGAAATGCACGGCAGAAATGCGGCAATGTTCAGGGAAACACTTACATGGCGTTCTGCATAGGTATGTTCCATTGAAGCCGGGAAAGGATGGTAGGGTAAAAGAACCATGGTGTACAAAGGATGTGGAAAATCCAGTTTAGAAGAAAAGAAAAGCATATGAAAGGTTCAAGAAACTCGGTACTGATACAGTTCTAAATAATTACAGGGTTGTCAGGCGGGAGTTTAAGAATGGAATTAGGAGAGCCAGAAGGGGCCATGAGAAGGCCTTGATGAGCAGGATTAAGGAAAACCCCAAGGCATTCTACAGGTATGTGAAGAGCAAGAGCATGAGTCATGTGAGAATAGGACCAATCAGGTGCAATAGTGGAAACATATGAATGGAGTCGGAGGAGGTAGCAGAGGTACTTAATGAATACCTTGCTTCAGTATTCATCAGGGAAAAGGACCTTGTCAATTGTGGGGATGACTTACAGCGGACTGAAACGCTTGAGGATATAGACATTAAGAAAAAGGCTGTGCTGGAGCTTTTAATAAGCATTAAGTTAGATAAATCACCGGGACCGGACGGGATGTACCCCAGGCTACTGTGGGAGGCGAGGGAGGAGATTGCTGAGCTTCTGGTGATGATCTTTGCATCATCAATAGGGATGGAAGAAGTACCGGAGGATTGGAGGGTTGCAAATATTTTTCCCGTGTTCAAGAAAGGGAGTAGAGATAATCCAGGAAATTATAGACCAGTGAGTCTTAATTCAGTGCTGGGCAAGTTGTTGGAGAAGATCCTGAGAGACATAAACTGATCAGGCATAGTCAGCATGGTATTGTCAAGGGCAGGTCGTGCCTTATGAACCTGATTGAATTCCCTGAGGATGTAACAAAACACATTGATGAAGGTAGAGCAGCAGATGTAGTCTATATGGATTTCAGTATGGCATTGAATAAGGTTCCCCATGCGAGGAACATTCAGAAAATAAGGAGGCATGGGATGCAAGGAGACCTTGCTTTGTGGATCCAGAATTGGCTTGCCCACAGAAGGAAAAGGGTGGTTGTAGATAGTTCATATTCTGTATGGAGGTCGGTGACCAGTGGTGTTCTACAGGGTTCTATTCTGGGACCCCTCTTTGTAATTTTTATTAATGAGCTGGATGAAGAGGTAGAAGTGTGGGTTCGTAAGTTTGCTGATGACCCAAAGGTAGGGGGTGTTGTGGATAGTCTGGAGGGTTGTCAGAGGTTATAGCAGGACATTGATAGGATGCAGAACTGGGCTGAGAAGTAGCAGATGGAGTTCAACCCAGATAAGTATGAAGTGGTTCATTTTGGTAGGTCAAATTTGATGGCAGAATATAGTATTAAAGGTAAGACTCTTGGCAGTGTGGAGGATCAGAGAGACATTGGGGTCCATGTCTATAGGACACTCAATGCTGCTGCGTAGGTTGACAGCATTGTTAAGAAGGCGTATGGTGTAATGGACCTCATCAACCACGGGATTGATTTCAGGAGCAGTTAGGTAATGTTACAGCTATGTGAGACCTTGGTCAGAACCCACTTGGAGTACTGTGTTCAGTTCTGGTCACCTCACTGCAGGAAGGATGTGGGTACTATAGAGAGAGAGTGCAGAGGAGATTTACAAGGATGTTGCTTGGATTGGAGAGCATGCCTTATGAGAACAGGTTGAGTGAACCTGTTCATCCTTTTCTCCTTGGAGCGAAGTGACCTGATGGATGTGTTTAAGATAATGACAGACATTGATTGTTTAGATACCCGGTGGTTTTTCCCCAGGGCTGGAATGGATAACATGAGGGGGCTTAGTTTTAAGGTGCTTTGAAGTAGGTACAGAGGGGATGTCAGAGGTAAGCTTTTCACACAGAGTGGTGGGCGCGTGGAATGCACTGCCAGCGAAAGTGATGGAGGCGGATATAATAGGGTCTCTTAAGAGAATCTTAGATAGTTACATGGAGTTTAGACAAATGGAGATCTCTGCGGTGGGGAAAATCTAGGCAGTTTCTAGAGTAGGTAAGATATTGGCCACCTTTCTGCCTCCATAAATGCTGCCCGACTCGCTGAATTCCTTCTGCAGATCTTTTTTTTTGTGCTATCTTGATTGAAAGTGGAGATAGCCCGGCGCTTTCCCCATTTACTTGGAAATAAGTGGAAGGCTCCAGGATATTTGGGAATAAATGCCGGGCATTTGAAATGGGATGAGGAATCAACGAGAAAGGGAACTGAGACTGAGGGGAGAGCGACTGATAGCGTTGGAGTGTGACCACATGGAGGAAGGCTTTGGCTGTTGGAATATAGGAGGAATTCGAGCACTTGGAGGAAGTGCTCCGATTTCGTCCTACATTCCGAAAGCCATGTGCTTAGGGTTAGTGAAGTGTGGGCACGCTATGCTGGCGGGGGAAGACTGGAGACGCTGAACGGGCTGCATCCAGCACATTCTCGGACTGTGTTGGTCATTGACGCAAACGTATGTTTCGATGCTCGTGTGACAAATAAAGCTAATTTTTAACCTTTATAACAAAGAGATACTTTGTACAAGATACATGCAGTAACTACAATTAGCGCGCAGTTCGCAATGCGCCATCAGTCTAATAATTCCTTTACCATGCGTCAATGCCACTCACGCTTCTTGTGGGAGGATGTTCTCCACGAGTTTCAAACAAAGTAGCAAAATTAACAGACTACTGGCGGAACTCGGCGAGTCAGGCAGCATCTGGGGAGACGGAGAGGTCGTCAACGTTTCGTGATGAGAACCCACACATTTCCACAGATGCTGCCCTACCCGTTGAGTTCCTCCAGCACTTGGCTTCTTTTTTTTCCGGAATAAGTTACTTGCAGTAACTTCAAGCAAGATAAGCATGTTTACTTGTCTTTTATATTCATCTGAGCTGAATTTTCTCTCGCCTATTTCTTTTCCATCAGTTTTCACTGCAAGCCGTTCAGTTTGTGAGTTGATCACGACCATGTTCACAATAATGACTTTCCTTGAACGCTTTACCAGGAATGACGGGCGTCACACCTGTCTCATTGCAACGCAGCAGCGGAAACGGAACAGCACACCTGTCCTTTCCCCGTCTCGCCACGGTTAGGTAGTTTAACCAGCGGAGAGAACCAACCCGAGAAAGTGTCGGAGGAACTCAGCATGTTCAGGTAGCATCTATGGAAAGGAATAAACTGTGGACTTTTTGGACCAAGACCCTACATCAGGAGTGGAAATGAAAGGGAAGATGGTGGGGACGCGAAGGAGCAGAAGGTGATCCGTGAGACCCGGTGAGTGGGCGAAAGGACAATGAAGTTAGAAGATAGCAGGTAATAGGTGGAAAAGGGAAAGAGCTGAAGAAGGAATCTGATAGGAGAGGAGAGTGGGCCGTGGGAGAAAGGACAGTATGAAGGGCACCAGCGGGAGTTGAAGAGGCAGGTGAGGATAAGAGAAGAGAAATAGGGGAGCCAGGGTGAGGAATATAGAAGAGAGAAGGGGGAGAGAGAGAACCCAATGCAGCCCCTCCCACACATGCTAACTGATGTTGCAGCTGAGTGCTCCACATCTGGGGGTCATCGCACGCCCGTAGTTCACTAGGCTAGTCTTTAATTTCCAATGTGGAAAGTAAACCAGATATTAACTAAAAGGATGATTGAAAACCCCGCCCAAAGTGCTGTGGAGACCACCCTTTCAAACCGATTGGGAGCTGGAGAAGAAATCCTTACGTATTTATTAAAGAGACATTGCTTTTTAAATCTAGACCCATGCTACAATATAATCAAAAGTAACAGGCCATTGCTCACATAACAAACTGTCTGTTGTATGTTTATTTCTGTACTCTAGGGATATTCAGAATTGTGAATGTTAGTGGAAGCTTTGATATACACGTTCTGGAATGCTGGAGTTATGGGAGAACACTGGCGCTGGAGCCTGAAGCAACAAACAATCATTTGGAAGAGCTCAACTGTTGTGCTCAGTTATAGGCTCATTATAGGAAGGATGTGCAAACTCTATAGACAATAGACAATAGGTGCAGAAGTAGACCATTCGGCCCTTCGAGCCTGCACCGCCATTCTGAGATCATGGCTGATCATCTACTATCAATACCCGGTTCCTGCCTTGTCCCCATTTCCCTTGATTCCCCTATCCATAAGATACCTATCTAGCTCCTTCTTGAAAGCATCCAGAGAATTGGCCTCCACTACCTTCCGAGGCAGTGCATTCCAGACCCCCACAACTCTCTGGGAGAAGAAGTTTTTCCTTAACTCTGTCCTAAATGACCTACCCCTTATTCTCAAACTATGCCCTCTGGTACTGGACTCTCTCAGCATCTGGAACATATTTCCTGCCTCTATCTTGTCCAATCCCTTAATAATCTTATATGTTACAATCAGATCCCCTCTCAATCTCCTTAATTCCAGCGTGTACAAGCCCAGTCTCTCTAACCTCTCAGCGTAAGACAGTCCGGACATCCCAGGAATTAACCTTGTGAATCTACGCTGCACTTCCTCTACAGCCAGGATGTCCTTCCTTAACCCTGGAGACCAAAACTGTACACAATACTCCAGGTGTGGTCTCACCAGGGCCCTGTACAAATGCAAAAGGATTTCCTTGCTCTTGTACTCAATTCCCTTTGTAATAAAGGCCAACATTCCATTAGCCTTCTTCACTGCCTGCTGCACCTTCAGTGACTGATGAACAAGGACTCCTAGATCTCTTTGTATTTCTCCCTTGCCTAACTCTACACTGTTCAGATAATAATCTGCCTTCCTGTTCTTACTCCCAAAGTGGATAACCTCACACTTATTCACATTAAACGTCATCTGCCAAGTATCTGCCCACTCACTCATCCTATCCAAGTCACCCTGAATTCTCCTAACATCCTCATCACATATCACACTGCCACCCAGCTTAGTATCATCAGCAAATTTGCTGATGTTATTCTCAATGCTTTCATCTAAATCATTGATGTAAATCGTAAACAGCTGTGGTCCCAATACCGAGCCCTGTAGCACCCCACTAGTCACCACCTGCCATTCCGAGAAACACCCATTCACCGTTACCCTTTGCTTTCTATCTGCCAACCAGTTTTCTATCCATGTCAATATCTTCCCCCAATGCCATGAGCTCTGATTTTACCCACCAATCTCCTATGTGGGACCTTATCAAATGCCTTCTGAAAATCGAGGTACACTACATCCATTGGATCTCCCTTGTCTAACTTCCTGGTTACATCCTCGAAAAACTCCAATAGATTAGTCAAGCATGATTTGCCCTTGGTAAATCCATGCTGTCTCGGCCCAATCCTATCACTGCTATCTGGATATGCCACTATTTCATCTTTAATAATGGACTCTAGCATCTTCCCCACTACTGATGTTAGGCTGACAGGACGAGAGTTCTCTGTTTTCTCCCTTCCTCCTTTCTTAAAAAGTGGGATAACATTAGCCATTCTCCAATCCTCAGGAACTGATCCTGAATCTAAAGAACATTGGAAAATGATTACCAATGCATCCGCAATTTCCAGGGCCACCTCCTTTAGTACCCTAGGATGCAGACCATCTGGACCTGGGGATTTGTCAGACTTCAGTCCCATCAGTCTACTCATCACCGTTTCCTACCTAATGTCAATCTGTTTCATTTCCTCTGTTACCCTATGTCCTTGGCCCATCCATACATCTGGGAGATTGCTTGTGTCTTCCCTAGTGAAGACAGATCTAAAGTACATTAAATTCTTCTGCCATTTCTCTGTTTCCCATAACAATTTCACCCAATTCATTCTTCAAGGGCCCAACATTGTTCTTAACTATCTTCTTTCTCTTCACATACCTAAAAAAGCTTTTGCTATCCTCCTTTATATTCCTGGCTAGCTTGCGTTCGTACCTCATTTTTTCTCCCCGTATTGCCTTTTTAGTTAAGTTCTGTTGTTCCTTAAAAATTTCCCAATCATCTGTCCTCCCACTCACCTTAGCTCTGTCATACTTCCTTTTTTAAAATGCTATGCAATCTCTGACTTCCTTTGTCAACCACAATGGCCCCTTTCCCCCCTTTGAATCCTTCCTTCAACATTTTGCACCTTGTGCATTATTCCCAAGAATACCTGCCATTGCTGTTCCACTGTCTTTTCTGCTAGGATATCCGTCCAGTTAACTTTGGCCAGCTCCTCCCTCATGGATCCATAGTTTCTCCTGTTCAACTACAACACTGACACCTCCGAGCTGCCCTTATCCTTCTCAAATTGCAGATAAAAACTTATCATATTATGGTCTCTACCTCCTAATGGCTCCTTTACTTCAAGATCACTTATCAAATCCTGTTCATTACACAAGACTAAATCCAGAATAGCCTTGTCCCTGGTCGGCTGTCGTACAAGCTGTTCCAAGAATGCATCCCGTAGGCACTCTACAAACTCCCTATCCTGGGGTCCAGCACCAACCTGATTCTCCCAGTTCACCTGCATGTTGAAATCCCTCATAACTACTGCGACATTATCTTTGCCACATGCCAATGTTAACTCCCTATTCAACTTGCACCCAATATCCATGCTACTGTTTGGTGGCCTGTAGACAACACCCATTAGGGTTTTTTTGCTCTTACTGTTCCTCAGTTCTATCCACACAGACTCTACTTCTCCTGATCCTATGTCCCCCCTTGCAAAGGTCTGAATCTCATTCCTCACCAACAGGGCCACCCCACCCCCTCTGCCCACATTTCTGTCCCTACGATAGCACGTATACCGTTGTACATTCATTTCCCAGGTCTGATCTCCCTGCAGCCATGTCTCCGTTATCCTAACAACATCATAGTTACGCATTCGCACCTGAGCTTCAAGCTCATCCGCCTTATTTCTGACACTTTGTGCATTCAGATATGGAATTTTTAGCCCATTTCTCCTCTCTCTGTTTAAATCGCTGCCTATTGTGCTTAACCCAGCTCCCCGAACTCCCATCGGGCTATACGCCCCTTGAATTTTGTTGTCCTTCCTAAATTTACTTATTCTTTCTGCACATTTAACTCCATGTTCCGTCAGACCATCCCTCTGTACATGTGTCCTCCTTATCACTTGTTCTGCCTCACCTTTCTCTACTACACACTTAATATTCCGGAACCGTGTAGTCCCCACCTGTCCTTTATTCTTCATCTCGCTATCCTCTCTCGAATTCTGGATCCCTGCCCCCTGCAAATGTAGTTTAAACCCCCCCGAGAAGCACTAGCAAACTTTCCTGCAAGAATGTTAGTACCGCTCCAGGTCCCGTCGGAACAGATCCCACCTTCCCTGGAACAAAGTCCAATTATCTAAAAACCTGAAGCCCTCCCTCCTGCACCATCCTCTCAGCCATGTATTAATCTGTATAATCCTTCTGTTCCTTGCCTCACTCGCACGTGGCACAGGTAGCAATCCGGAGATTGTTACCTTGGAGGTCCTGCCCTTCAGCTTTGCACCCAACTCCCTGAACTCACTACGCAGGACCCCCCCACTCATCCTACCCACGTTATTGGTCCCTACATGGACCACAACATCTGGGTTCTTGCCCTGCCTCGCGAGAATAACCTGCACCCGATCTGAGATGTCCCGGACCCCGGCACTAGGGAGGCAACATACCATCTGAGACTCCCGATCTTACCCACAAAATCTCCTATCCGCCCCCCTGACTATAGAATCCCCTATCACTACCGCTCTCTTCTCTTCCCTCCTCCCCTTCCTAGTCGAGGGTTCAACCTCAGTGTCAGAGATAGGACCACTGCAACTTGTTCCTGGTAGGTCATCCCCACCAATAGTATCCAAAACGGTATACGTATTGTTGATGGGAACGGCCACAGGGGTGCTCTGCTCTCTCTGTCTGCTCCCCCTGCCTCTCTTGATTGTCACCCATTTGCCTACCTCCTGTCTTTTCGGTGTGACTACCTCCCGATAACTCTTATCATTCTCTGCCTCTGCCTCCCGAATGATCTGTAGTTCATCCAGCTCCTGCTCCAATTCCTTAACTCGGTCTGATAGGAGCTGCAGCTGGATGCACCTTTTGCAGGTGTGGTCATCAGGGACAACTGTGTTGACCCTGACCTCCCACATACTGCATACGGATCACACCACTGCTTTAACTGACTCCCCCATTACCTGATCCCAGATTAGTCAGAATAAATGAAAAAAGTACCTACTGACCTTACCTTTTTTACCTCAGCAAGCACGTACTCAGAGGGTGCGCAGGAGATTTATCAGAATGCCGCCTGGATTGTACGGGACTGTGGGGCAGACTGTGCGCTAGTGCGCATCTTAGGCTGTGTAAGGAATTTATGCTGGAATTAACGGGTGTCCTCAATCTCTGACAAGGTTTAGAATGATCAGGGCTCGAACTGCCTAATGCACGGGTCTCTCCTATCGTCGCCGCCATGGCAACACACCTTTAGGATCTCCAGAAATTCACAAGGGATAGATAGATCGATAAGATTCAAAATCTTATGGTATATATTTTCCAACTTTTTATGGATTGGAGGAGTATTTGGAACGTAAAATCCCATGCCCTGCACACAAGAAGGAAATTAGCTCTGTTGACATTTGGGTCCCCGCTGCCACAGTGTTTTGTAACAGTTACCTGCTGCTCGCAAGTGGAAGGAGCAAGACAAAGGGATCGCAAGGATTAGGAACTCTCACGGGCCACGAGGAACTTGGTTCGCAGTTCGGCCACAGAGGTGGGCAGCGGCGGGGATTTCCTTCTCTGAAGGATTTGTTTAATTATATTCTACGAGATCTATGTATTAAATTTTCTTTTCATATTTAAATTTCCCATCTGCATTAAGATTTAGCCACCTCTGCATACCTGTCCTGTAAATTACTATTTATTAGAAGTTCAAAGTAAACTTATTATCAAAGTACACATATGTCACCACATACAACCCCGAGATTAATTTTCTTGCGGGCATACTCAGTAAATCCACAATAGACTAATAACCATAACAGGGTCAATAAAAGACGGCACCAACTTGCGCATTCAACTATGTGCAAAAGACAACAAACTGTGCAAATACGAAAAGAAAGAAATAATGATAATGAATAAATAATCAGCAGCTATTAAGAACATGGCATGAAGAGTCCTTTGAAGCGAGTCCGGAGATTGTGGGAACATTTCAATGATTGGGCGAATGCAATTGAGTATGTTATCCCCTTTGGTTCAAGAGCCTGACGGTTGAGGAGTAATTATTGTTCTTGAACCTGGTGGTGTGAGTTCTGAGACTCCTGTATCTTCTTCCTGATGGCATCAGCGAGAAGAGAGCATATCCTGGAAAAGGCGGGTCTGTGATTATTGATGCTGCTTTCCTGTGATAACGTTTTGTATAAATGTGGAGAGGGCTTTACCCGTGATGGACTGGGCTGTATCCACTACATTTTGTAGGAGTTTCTGTTCAAGGTCGCTGGTGATCCCATACCAGACTGTGATGCTGCCAGTCATTATACTCTCCACCACACATCTATAGAAGTTTGTCAAAGCTTTAGATGCTTCACAAACTCCTAAGGTAATAGAGATTCTGCTGTCCTTTCTTTGTAATTGCACTTACATGCTGGGTCCAGGACAGGTCCATCGAAATAATAACACCGATTAATTTAAAGCTGCTGATCCTCTGACCCTCTGATTCTTCAATGTGGACTGGCTCATGGACCTCTGGTTTCCTTCTCTTGAAGTCAACAACTAGCTCCTTGGTCTTGCTGACATTGAGTAAGAGGTTGGTGCTATGGCACCACTCATTTAGGTTTTCAATCTCCCTCCTATTTGCTAATTCATGACCATCTTTGTTTCGGCCTATGACGGTGGAATTATATTGTCATTCTGTATTCATACAACTGTGTGTGTGTGTGTGTGTGTGTGTGTGTGTGTGTGTGTGTGGTGTGTGTGTGGGTGTGTGTGTGTGTGTGTTGTGTGTGTGTGTGTGTGTGTGTGTGTGTGTGTGTGTGTGTGTTGTGTGTGTGTGTGTGTGTGTGAGAGAGAGAGGGATCAGAGGGAGAGAGAAAGTCGCATAAAATATGGAAACAAATTCTTCAGCTCACTGTGCCTCCAGAGATCAATAGCCACCTATACAGTAGCCTCATCAAGTTCGTTCAAATTTGTTTATTGTTATCTCACTGTGTGCGTGCACACACACACACACACACACACACACACACACACACACACACACACACACACACACACACACACACACACACACACACACACACACACACACACACACACACACACACACACAAATATTCCTCTGGATCATGGTGCACCCACAAAACTGCAGCTCCTGAGAAAACGTATTAAGGAACTAGAGCTGAAGCTCGATTTCCTTCAACTCAGACATGAGGATGAGGTGGTGATACAAAGGAGCTACAGGGTGGTAGTTCCCCCCTAGACTGCAGGACACAATAACTGGATAACTGTCAGGAGGAGGGTGGTGTTGGGGGGGTGGGGGAGATACACAGCCAATGCAGGGTATACCCGTGGTCATTCCCCTCAGTACAACTTTAGATACTGTTCAGGGGGATGACCTACCATGGGGAAGAAACAGTGACCTGGTCTCTGGCACACAGTCTGGTGCTCTGGCACAGAAGAGCAGACAGGTGAAGAGAACTATGGTTTTAATAGGAACAGAGATGGGTTCTGTGGGTGCCATAGAGACATTTGGATTCTATGTTGCCTCTCTGGTGCCAGGGTCATGGATGTCTCAGATCAGGTCCATGACATTCTCAAGGACAAGGGTGAAAAGCTAGATGTCTTGGTGTCTTGGCACCAATGACATACAATAGGTAGGCAAGGTGAGGAAGTCCTGAAGAGAGAGTTTAGGGAGCTAGGTAGAAAGCTGAAAAACAGCAACTTCAGAGTATTAATCTCTGAATTGCTGCCCATGCCATGTACCAATGAGGGTAAAAATAGGATGGTTTGGCAGGTAAATGCGTGGCTGATGAACCGGTGCAGGGGGCAGAAGTTCAGATTTATAGATCATTGGGATCTCTACTGGGGAAGATATAACTTGTAGAATAGGGATGGACTGCACCTGAACCTAAGAGTCCAATATCCTAGTGGGCAGGTGGGATAGAATTGTTCGGGATGGTTTAATCTAATTTGGCAGGCGGATGGGAACCAGAGTGATGGTGCTTAGGATGAGGTAGCAAGTTCACAAACAAAGGAAATGTGTAGGAGAGGCGGATGATAGGGCAAAATTGCAGTCAACAAGATTAATTATAATGCAAAATGTGGACAAAATCAAAAAAGGTGAATACAGGACTGAAGGTGCTACATTGGAATGCACACATTATACAGAATAAGGCAGATGAACTTGTGGCACAGTTATAGGTTGGCATGTATGATGTAGGCATCACTGAATCATGGCTAAAAGAAGATTACAGCTTGGAGATTAATGTCCAAGAATACACAGTGTATCGAAAGGATCTGCAGGTAGGCAGAGGGGTAGCATGGCTCTGTTGGTAAAAAAATGAAATCAAAATCATTAGAAAGAGGGGTCTGAAGGTGGTGAATGGTGGGTAGAGCTAAGGAACTACAAGGATAAATAGACCCTTATGGGAGTTGTATACAGACATCCAAACAATAGGATGTGGTCAACAAGTTACATCGGGAAATAGAAAATGCATGCCAGAAGGGCAATGTTACAATAGTCACGGGGCATTTCAATGTGCAGGTAGATTGGGAAATTCAGTTTGGTTCTGGCTCCCAAGAGGGGTGATTTCTAGAATGTCTAAGAGAAGGCTTTTTAGTGCAGCTCATGGTCGGATCCATAGGGATCAGCTATTCTGGATTGGGTGTGCAGTGAACCAGAATTGATTAGAGAGCTTAAGTAAGAGAATTCTTATTGGCCAGTGATCATAATATGGTGGAATTCACCCTGAAATTTGAGAAGGAGAAGCTAAAATCAATTGTATCAGTATTACAGTGGAGTGAAAGGAAATACAGAGGAATGAGAGATCAGTTAGCCAGAATCGATTGGAGGCGAACACTGGCAGGGTCGACGGCAGATCAGCAATGACTGGGGTTTCTGGAAGCAGCTTGGAAGGCACAGGATAATGTATATACATCCCAAAGAGGAAGAAGTATTCTGAAGGCAATACGACACAACTATAGCTACGAAGAGAAGTCAAAACCAACATAAAAACCAAAGAGTGGGCGTATAATAGAGCAAAAGTTGCTGGGAAGTTAGAGGATTGGAAAGCTTTTAAAAACTAACGGAAAGCAACTAAGAAGTCATTTAGAAGGTAAAGATCCAATATGAAAGTAAGCGAGGAAATAATATTAAAGAAGATACCAAAAGTTTCTTCAGATACATAACACATTAAAGAGAGGTGAGAGTGGATATCGGAGTGAACTGCTGGAAAACTATGCTGGAGAGGTATTAATGGAGGACAAGGAAATGCTAGATGAACTGATTAAGTATTTTGCATCACACAAAAAAGTTGGAGGAACTGAGCAGGCCAGACAGTATTTATAGAAAAGAATACAGTCGACGTTTCTGGCCGAGACCCTTCGGCAGGACTGCTGTTGGCCTGCTGAGTTCTTCCAGCATTTTGTGTGTGTTGCTTGGATTTTCAGCATCTGCAGATTTTCTCTTGTTTGTGAAGCATTTTGCATCAGTAGTCACTGTGGAAGACACTAGCAGTCTGCTGCAAGAGTGTCAGGGGTCAGACGTGTGTGAAGTTGCCATTATTAGGGAGAAGGTTCTTAGGAAACTGAAAGGTCTGAAGGTAGGTAAGTCACTTGGACCAGATGATGCACATCCCAGGCTTCTGAAAGAAGTGGCCAAAGAGATTGTGGAATCATTAGAAATGATCCTTCAAGAATTACTGGATTCTGGAATGGTTTCACAAGACTGGAAAATTACACATGTCAGTTGTCTCCTCAAGAAGGGAGACAGGCAGAAGAAAGGAAATTATATGCCAGTTAGTCTGACCTCAGTGGTTGAGATGATGTTTTAGTTGGTTGTGCAGGTTGCGGTTTTGGGGTACCTGGAGGCACGTAGTAAAATAGGCTGCAGTCAGCATGGTTTCCTCAAGGGAGAATCTTGCCTGACAAATCAGTTGGAATTCTTTGAAGAAATACCAAGCAGGATCGACAAAGGAGAATCAGCTGATGTTGTGTACTTGAATTTTTAGAAGGCCTTTGACAAGGTGTCATACATGAGTCTGCTTAACAAGTTAAGAGCCCATGATAATACAGAAAAGATTGCAGCGTGGATAAAGCAGTGTCTGATTGGCAGGAGGCAAGGAGTGGGAATAAAGGGAGCCTTTACTGGGACTAATGGTATTCCACAGGGGTTTGTGTTGGGACCGATTCTTTTCATGTTATGTATCAATGATTTGGATGATGGACAGGATGGATTTGTTGCAAAAATTGTATAAGATATGAAGATAGATGGAGGGGCAGGTGGTTTTGAGGAAGTATAGAGGCTACAGAAGGACTTAGACAGATAAGGAAAATGGGCAAAAAAGTAGCAGATGGAATACAGAGTTGGGATGTGTATGGACATGCATTTTGGGAGAAGCAATAAAAGGATAGAGAAAATCAAAAAATTAATAAATGTAGAGAAAATTTAAAAATCTGAGGCACATAGGGTCTGTGCAGGATTCCCTAAAGGGTCATTTGCAGCTTGAGTATGTGGTGAGGAAGGCAAATGCGATGTTAGCATTCCTTTCAAGAGGACTAGAATATAAAAGCAAGGATGAACTGTTGAGGCTTTATAAAGCACTGGTGAGACTTCATGGAGTACTGTGGGCTGGTTTGGGTTCCTTTTCTCGGAACGGATGCACTTACACTGGAGAGGGTACAAAGGAGGTTCACAAAATGATTCCAGGATTGATCGGCTTGTCGTACAAAGAGCGTTTGATGGCTCTGGGCCTGTATTCAGTAGAATTCTGAAGAATGAGGGATGACCTCATTGAAACCTATCCTATGGTGAAAGACCTTGATATAGTGGATGTGGAGAGGATGTTTCCTATGCTGGGAGACTCTCGGATTAGAGGACACAGACTCAGAATAGATTGGTATCCTTTTAGAATGGAGATGAGGAGAAATTTCATTGGCCAGAGAGTGTGAATCTGTGCAATTCTTTGCTACTGTAGCTGTGGAGGCCAAGTCCTTTTGTATATTGAAGGCAGAGCTTGATAGGTTCTTGATTGGTCAGGATATGAAGCGATATGGCGAGAAGGCAAGAGATTGGGGCTGAGAGGAACAATCAATCACCCGCGATGGAATGGCAGCGCAGACCCAACGAGCAAAATTACCTAATTTTGCTTCAATATGTTACGGTCTTATGGTCTTAGAACATGTAGCACACACAAAGTACATAAATCAAAATATTACCATAAATTATTAATGAAATATATTTCAAAATGCATGCAGCACTGGTAAAGAGTACAGTATACAGTAAACAGCACACTGACCTAGTGACGAGATCTCAGTGGTGGCCTGGTCTTCATTGGTCTCAACAGCCCAAGGGAAAAAGGTGTTACACAGTCTGGCAGTCCTTGCCTTGATGCTTCTGTACCTCGTTCCTAATGGTAGTGGGTCAAAGAGGTTGTGGTACGAATGGTGGGGATCCTCATCAATGTTTTGGGGCCCTTCATCTGCAATGCTCCCAGTAAAATGTCATAAATGGGTGACCCCAGTGATACTTCCGGCAGTTTTTACTGTTCTGTCGGGCGTTGTGTTCTGATGTCTCGCAGCTTCCGTACAACACAGTGACGCAGGTCACTGTCAGTGGTGCTCCTGTAGAAAGCTGTTAGATTTGGGGTGGGGGGGGGGCAGACTTGCACGCTTATGTCCCCTCAGAAAGTGCAGACGCCGCTGAGCCTTTTGACTAGTGAGGAAGATTTGTGGGTCCAGGTTAGATCATCTGTTATATGCACGCCAAGGATCTTAGTGCTCTTCAGTCTCTTCACAGCAGAGTCATTGATGTGCAATGGAGAGTGATTGACCTGTCTTCTTGAAGTCCACAATAATCTCTTTCGTCTTGTCCATGTTGAGACTCAGGTTGTTGTTCTTGCACCACTTGACAAACCTCTCTGCCTCCTCTCAGTCTGCTGGCTCGTCTTTGTTGCTGATGAGGCCGAGCACTGTAGTATCATCAGCGAACTTGGTGGTGTGGCTTCAGCTTGATGTGGCAGTGTAGTCGTGAGTCAGCAGTGTAAACAGCAGCAGCCCTGGGGGTACCCAGTACTTAGGTGCCAAACCGGACTGACTGGGATCGTTCGATGAAGAAGTCGAAGATCTAATTACAGAGATGGGTGTTGAAGTCAATGAAGAGTACAGGTCCCTTCAGCAGGCTGACCATCACAGCCAGTCAATTGGAAGGTGACCCAGTTTTCCTAGCCTCTGTTTTCTGGTTGTCAACCAGTCTAATGCATTCTATTTTTTCACGTGCAGTACCTCATTAAAGGATTTATAAAAATCCAGAAACATTAGTGGTGGAACAATTAATTCAAAGAGAGAGTGAGCCTTGCACAGGTCAGGGAGAAGAGTTTAAAAAAGTAGTGTAAGTCAGAGTAGTAGGGCTTTGGCTCATAGAGGCTTCAGCGAGGACGGGCCTAGGGGAGGTAGATTATTTTTTTTCCCTCTAACAAGGATAGTGGGTATAACTGCGAGGCCAGTTTTCTGTTCTGGGTGTCAGACGTGGGATGTCTGGGAACTTCCAGCCTCATTTGCGACAGGTGCATCGAGCTGCAGTTCTTTAGAGACCGAGTTTGGGAACTGGAGCTGCAGCTCGATGACCTTCGGCTTAGGGAGAGTGAGGAGGTGATAGACAGGAGTTATAGGGAGGTAGTCAGCCCAGGGCCACAGGAGACGGATAAGTGGGTGACCGCCAGGAAAAGGAAGGGATGGTAGTGGAGAATACCCCTGTCGCTGTCCCCAGTAACAATAAGTATTCCATTTTCAGTGCTTTTGGGGGAGACGACCTACCTGGGGGAAGCAACAGTGGCCGTGCCTCTGGCACTGAGTCTGGCCCTGTGACTCAGAAGGGTAGGGAATAGAAGAGAATGGCAGCGGTAACAGGGGACTCTATAGTTAATGGGACAGATAGATGATTCTGTGGTTGCAAAAAGGAAACACCGATGGTAGTTTGCCTCCCAAGTGCCAGGGCCCGGGATGTTCCTGAGCATCTTGAAAAGGAAACTCCACAATATCCTGAAAAGGGAAGGTGAGCAGCCAGAGGTCGTGGTACATATTGGTACCAACAGCATAGGTAGAAAAAGGGTAGAGAGGGGACTTCCGGTAAGATGGCGATTGTTTAGCTGCTCCGAACTTTTGTTCCGTTACTGTCGCTACCTTTGCGCTAAATGTCTCCATTTTTTAAACCTTAGTTAGGAATTATTTCGGTATCTCGTACTTGCCTGTGAATATATCTAACTTACAATGTCTAGCAAGAGTTCTAAATCCGGGAGAAAAGAAGCTATGACCCCGTCGGACGAGACTGTGGTTGCGCTGGGAAAGCTCCGAGACGAAATCTTAAAGGAATTTAAAACCGCTTTCAAACAGTTAGAAGACAAACTGGATCGGATCAACGATAAAGTGGACAAACATGCTGAACACATATCTCGCATCGATTCGACTTCTGAAGATTTAGAAAGTCGTGTTCGATACTTGGAGACTCTCTGTTCCAGCTTAGAGGAAAAATCTAACAAACTTCTTTCCAAAATGGTGGATCTCGAAAATCGCAGCAGACGCTGTAACATC
Source organism: Hemitrygon akajei (assembly GCF_048418815.1). Lineage (NCBI taxonomy): Eukaryota > Metazoa > Chordata > Chondrichthyes > Myliobatiformes > Dasyatidae > Hemitrygon > Hemitrygon akajei. The sequence continues at coordinate 170,095,574 of NC_133125.1, read as the reverse complement.
AGAATTCTGGGATTACCAGAGGCGACTGAAAAGGGGCCAACCGTGAAGTTTTTCGCCGAGTTTCTCTGTGAGTTATTCGGGAAAGATTTGCTTCCGAAGCCGCCAGAGCTCGAACGGGCACACAGAGTTTACGTTCCCCCCGGAATTCTGGGCTCCCGCCCGCGACCAGTAATCTTGTGTTTCCATCAATACCAGGTAAAACACAGTCTGATTGTGGAGGCACGTCGCAGAGGTTCTTTTTCTTTCCAGGATACAACCATTCGCTTTGTGGAAGATTTTGCACCCCAGACCTTAAAGATGCGCGCTGAGTTCAAAGGCGTAATGAAAGTGCTTTTTGATCGTGGTTTCAAACCTTCCCTTCGTAACCCTGCTGATCTACGAATCAAGCTTAATACCGGGAAATTCAAGTGGTTCAAATCAGCAAAGGAAACTGAAGCGTTTGTGGCAAGTCTTCCGGCTATCCAGTCATCTTCGGAATCTGATCGGACCTCCTAAAATGGTGGATAAGTACTCCTCGTAGTACAATTACTTTCTCTGGACTCGGAATTCACTTGAATCACTCAGACATTATTCATTGAAACTTTAAGGGCTGTTGACAATCTCTCCCGGGATTTGGTGTGTGTGTAATCTATTTTTATTCTTGTATAACTTTACCTACAGAGTTCTACAACTAATTCTAACTTGTTTTGGAGGTTCGAAGTCTTTAGTGAAGGCCTCCCTGTTTGTCGGTTCACAGTTCAACTGCTGATTTATTTTTCCTTTGTTTTAAATATTTATTTATTTTATCTCTTTCTTTTCTTCACCCCTTTTTTCTAATCTCTGAATTTTTTTCTCCCTTCTCTGTAAATGGTTGATAAATACTCGTCTTGAATTTATAATTTTCCCCTTCCACTTCTTTTTTCTTTTTCCTTCTTACCTTTTTTCCCCTTTCTCTTACTTTATTCTTCTATAATTTTTCGCGGGTAGGTTAGTTTTGGTTTTCTTCCGATTTTCTCTGTATTAAGTTGTATATTTCTGCAGAAGGTGTTCTAATCTGTAGTTATGTTTTCTAGTGCAAAAACTAGTTATTATTTGCTATAGTATTTATACGGAACTGTTGTTAATGACATAGATCTGGAAGTTGTATTTGGGTTAATTTTTTTGGTAGAGCTAGCTACTTGTTTTGGTAGCCGTCTAGTTTTGGGTTGTGCGGATGGGGTGCAGTTTCCAGTTCCAACATCTCTTTATTGCTTAGGACATGTTTATATTTTGACCTTACGAATCTATGTTTACATCTCTGCTTCCAGACTGCTTGATTTTTTATATGCCTGCTGCCTTTTATGCATTAGTAATTGATAATGGCTAGTGCACTTAAATTCGTGAGCTGGAATGTAAAGGGACTGAACCACCCTGTTAAAAGGAGGAAGGTATTCTCACATATTAAACAACTCAAAGCTGACATTGCTTTCTTCCAAGAAACTCATATTCGTTGTTTTGATAACTCCCGGCTTCTGTCAAAGTCGGCGGGTCAGCATTTTCATTCATCCTTTGCCGCTAAAGCTAGGGGAGTTTCCATTCTTATTAACTCAAATATTCCTTTTGAACTCCATAATAAAATATCTGATACAAATGGGCGTTTTATTATTGTTTCTGGTAAACTATATAACACTAAAGTTGCATTAGCAAACCTGTATGCCCCCAACTTTGATGATGTTAACGTTTTTGAACGGTTTTTTTTCCTCACTACCAGACTTAAACTCATACTCTCTTATATTGGGTGGTGACTTCAACTGTTGGTTGGATCCTAAACTGGACTGATCGTCCTTTGTTACCAGATCACCTACCAAATCTGCCTTAGCTATTCAATCGTTTCTCTCTAATTTTGGTATCTCTGATATATAGCGTTTCCTCCATCCTACGGAGAGAGATTATTCTTTTTTCTCACATGTTCACCATACCTTCACTAGAATTGACTATTTCTTACTCGATAACCAACTTATCCCATTTGCCCACTCTTGTGACTATCAGAGTATACTGATCTCTGACCATGCCCCAATTACCCTCTCTCTGAACTTTCCTGGTCTCCCTCAGAGGAACAAACACTGGCGGTTCGATTCAACTTTACTATCGGATGATGATTTCGTAAAATTTATTAAGGACCAGATAACTTTTTATTTTAACACTAATACATCACCTGAAGTGCCATCCCAGATTGTCTGGGATGAAATGAAAGCATATCTGAGGGGTCAAATAATCTCTTACACAGCAAATCTCAATAGAAGATCCCATGCAGATCGAGCAGACCTCATTAACCAGATTAAAGATTTGGATCAAATATATGCCCAAACTAAGAACCCTGAATTATACAAGAAGCGCGTTGAACTCCAAACTAAATTTAACCTTCTGTCCACTCAACCTGTCGAACGCCAACTTCTCGAAAACAAGACCCGCTTTTACATTCATGGGGATAAGTCTGGTAAATTCCTAGCCAATCAGCTGAGGCGTTCCAAAGCCAAACAACTTATTACAAAGATCCGGAAGGAGAACGGAGACTTTACATCGGATCATTTAGAAATTAATGACGCATTTAAAATTTTTTATTCTCGGCTTTATTCCTCTGAATCCCTGAATGACAATATCTCTGTGGATCAATTTTTACAGAATCTGAATATCCCTTCACTTTCATCTGATTTCAAAGCCAAACTCAATGCGCCTATATCACCAGAAGAAATATCTTTTGCAATTTCTGCACTGTCCTCAGGGAAATCTCCTGGACCTGATGGGTTCCCTGTGGAATTTTATAAATCATTCTCCTCACTTCTTTCTCCTCAGTTACTTTCAGTATTATCTGACTCGTTGAATTATGGCAAGTTGCCACCCTCTTTCAATGAGGCATCTATTATTCTTCTTTTAAAAAAGGGCAAAGACCCAACAGAGTGTTCCTCGTACAGGCCGATCTCTCTGCTCAATGTTGACGTAAAGATCTTAGCTAAAGTGTTGGCTCATAGATTAGAAACTGTTATTCCCTCCATTATCTCTGATGACCAAACAGGCTTTATTAAAAACCGTCTCCCTATTTTTAACATTCGGCGTCTATTTAATATTTTATACTCAGTTCCAACTGGGACTCCTGAATGTGTTATCTCCCTTGATGCAGAGAAAGCATTTGACCGTATAGAGTGGAACTACCTTTTTGCAGTCTTAGAAAAATTAGACCTCGGCCAAAGTTTCATCTCTTGGATCCAATTGCTGTACCTGTGTCCTACTGCTTCTGTTCTAACTAATTTTCAGAAATCCCAAGTATTTAATCTCAAACGTGGCACCCGTCAGGGATGCCCCTTAAGTCCCTTTCTCTTTGATTTGGCTATAGAACCTCTGGCGATAGCATTTCGAAATTGTCCTGAATTGACCGGGATTTGGAGAGGGGGTGTTGAGCATAAAGTTTCTCTCTATGCTGATGACTTATTACTCTTTCTCTCAAATCCGTCTACATCCTTACCTCTAATGTTTTCACTTCTTGACCAGTTTAGCCAGATCTCTGGCTATAAACTCAACTTACATAAGAGTGAACTTTTTCCAATTAATAAAGAAGCACAAGAACTAATATTTCGTGATCTTCATTTTAAAGTAATCCATAATCAATTTACTTATCTTGGAATTACAGTCACAAGGAAGTTTAAAGATCTCTTTCGTGAAAACTTTGTCAATCTTTCATATGCTATAAAACAAAGTCTGGTACAATGGTCACCTCTATCTATATCCTTGGTAGTTCGTATTAATGTTGTTAAAATGTATGTTCTCCCCAAATTTTTATACTTATTTCAATCTATCCCAATTTTTATTCCTAAATCTTTTTTTTGATTCCTTAGACTCTATTATTTTGTCATATCTGTGGCAGAATAAGCGCTCTAGAATTAATAAAATCCACCTCCAAAAATCTAAAAAAGAGGGTGGCATGGCTTTACCTAACTTTCGCTTATATTACTGGGCAGCTAATATACGTTGTGCTGCCTTCTGGTCTTTCTTCCACGGTCAACCTGAGTGCCCTAACTGGGTGGCAATGGAGTTGAGCTCCACTAAAGAATTATCTATATCTGCACTTCTTGGCTCTGCACTCCCTAGCAGTCTGCCCAGATCAATAGCTAATCCTTTGGTTAGACACACTTTGCGTATGTAGGCTCAGTTCAGGAAATGCTATGGTTTCCAGGGGTTTTCCGTTTCTAGCCCTGTCGCACATAATCACCTTTTTTTTACCTACTACGTACGATTCAGCATTCCATGTTTGGTACAGGAAGGGCATTAGACATTTTGAAGATCTCTTCATTGATAATCGCTTCGCTTCTTTTCAGCAGCTCTCCGTTAAGTTCAACCTGCCTAACGCTCACTTTTTCAGATACCTCCAAATCCGACACTTTACTGCTCCTTTAATTCCTAACTTTCCTGAAATGCCTGCGAAAAATGCTATGGACCTATTTCTTTCCATTAATCCACTAGGTAAAGGTTTAATTTCAATTATCCGAGATAAACTAGCAGCCTTACGACGGGCCCCTGTGGATAAAATTAAAATGGCCTGGGAGCAGGATTTAAATATCTCCTTATCCGAGGAGAGCTGGGACTCAGTTCTCAAATCGGTTAACTCAACCTCCCTTTGTGCTCGCCATTGCCGTTTAAGATTGTTCAGAGAGCCCATATTTCTAAATCTACACTATCTCGATTCTGCCCTGGCATTAGTCCGCTCTGTGATAAATGCAAGAGGGGCGTGGCCTCTCTCATCCATATGTACTGGTTCTGTCCTAGCTTGGAGAAATTCTGGAAAGATGTCTTCACTACATTATCGGGTATTCTGAATCAGCACCTAGAACCTAACCCCTTAATTGCTCTGTTCGGTTTTTGGGGCGAGACAGATTTATGTCTGGGTCCGACCAAATGCCGAATACTATCCTTTGCCTCTCTCCTGGCGAGACGCTTGATCCTCCTTAGATGGAGAGATGTTGCCCCGCCCACTCATGCGCAATGGCTTAACGACATTATGGCCTGCCCGGACCTCGAAAAAATTCATTATTCAGTTCTTAATTCGGATTTAAAGTTCCATAAGGTCTGGGGACCTTTTATCGAGTACTTTCATAACCTTCCTCTTGACTAGGGGTTTTGTTTTCTTTTTTTTTCTTCTTTTCGGTCCCTTGCTTTCAGCTCCCTTTTTTTTTCTGGTAGTAGGCATTATTATCCTCTGTTACTAAGTGTATTCACAGTCTGGGAGTTTGACTGTCCGGACTTATACTCTTTATACTGTGTGGTGGTTGGTCTGGAGTTGTTGTTGTTTTTTTCTTGTGTTGTGGGGTTTGGGGAGGACACTAAGCTCACTTGTCTTTAATTTAGGTGCTTTTTTGTTAAATTCTCTTCCTTTGTAGCATATTGTTATTGTATGCTTAATCTTGCACTGTATTAATGCTCCTCATTGGGATTTGGGGTTTTTAATTTTGTAAAATGTTTTGAAAAACTAATAAAAAAATTAAAAAAAGGGTAGAGATACTGAAAGCAGGCTACAGGGAGTTAGGAAGGAAGCTGAGAAGCAGGACCTCAAAGGTAGTAATCTCGGGATTGCTGCCTGTACCACACGATGGGGAGTATAGGGTTTAGAGTAAGGTGAGTAAATGCGTGGCTGAAGGTTTGGAGCAGGGGGCAGGAATTCAGATTTTTGGATCATTGAGACCTCTTCTGGTGCAGGTGTGATCAGTACAAGAAGGATGGGTTGCATTTGAATCCGAGGGGGACCAATGACCTGACAAGGAGTTTTTCCAATGCTGTTGGGGAGGGTTTAAATTAGATTGCAGGGGGTGGGAACCGAAGTGAAGAGGCAGAGGATGGGGAGGTTGGAGCAAAAGTAGAGACAACTTGTCTGTGTCTCAACAAGGGAGTTTGTGAGGAAGGATGGGCAGATGTTAGAGCAAAGATGCACTCAGCCTGATGGTTTGAAATGTATCTGTTTTAATACAAGGCGTATCATAAATAAGGTGGATGAACTTAGAATGTGGATCAATACATGGAACTATGGCGTTGTGACCTTTACAGAGACTTGGATGCCTCAGGATCAGGAATGGCTGCTGAATGTGCCAGGATTTAGGCGTTTCAAAAAGAACAGAGAAGGAGGCAAATGAGGTGGGGCATGACATTGCTAATCAGGGATAGCGTCATGGCTGCAGAAAAGGAGGGATTATCTATTGAGTCTGTGTGGGTGGAAGTTAAAATCAGGGAAGGGACACTAACTCTACTGGCTGTTTTTTATAGACCCCCCCCCCAATATTAACAAGGAGTAGGTAGGGAGGCAGATTCTTCAATGGTGGAATAATAAAATACAGCAGCTTGTAAATCTAGTCAGCTCCATCTTGGGTACTAGCCTACAAAGTACCCAGGGAGTGGTGTCTCAGAAATCATTAAGGACCTCCAGTACCAAGGGCATGCCCTTTTCTCATTGTTACCGTCAGGTAGGAGGTACTTTCTCTTCACCATCTACACCTCGGACTTCAACTACTGCACAGAGTCTTGCCATCTTCAGAAATTTTCTGATGACTCTGCCATAGTTGGATGCATCAGCAAGGGAGATGAGGCGGAGTACAGGGCTACAGTGGGAAACTTTGTCACATGGTGTGAGCAGAATCATCTGCAGCTTAATGTGAAAAAGACTAAGGAGCTGGTGGTGACCCCTGTTTCCATCCAAGGGGTCAGTGTGGACATGGTGGAGGATTACAAATACCTGGGGATACGAATTGACAATAAACTGGACTGGTCAAAGAACACTGAGGCTGTCTACAAGAAGGGTCAGAGCCGTCTCTACTTCCTGAGGAGACTGAAGTCCTTTAACATCTGCCGGACGATGCTGAGGATGTTCTACGAGTCTGTGGTGTCCATTGTTGTTGTGTGCTGGGGCAGCAAGCTGAGGGTAGCAGACACCAACAGAATCAACAAACTCAGTCGTAAGGCCAGTGATGTTGTGGGGGTGGAACTGGACTCTCTGACGGTGGTGTCTGAAAAGAGGATGCTGTCCAAGTTGCATGCCATCTTGGACAATGACTCCCATCCACTCCATAATGTACTGGTTAGGCACAGGAGTACGTTCAGCCAGAGACTCATTTCACCGAGATGCAACACTGAGCATCATAGGAAGTCATTCCTGCCTGTGGCCATCAAACTTTACAACTCCTCCCTCGGAGTGTCAGACACCCTGAGCCAATAGGCTGGTCCTGGACTAATTTCTACTTGGCATTATTTACTTATTATTATTTAATTATTTATGATTTAATATTGCTATATTTCTACACTATTCTTGGTTGGTGCGACTGTAACAAAACCCGATTAACATCGAGATCAATAAAGTATGTCTATCTGACTGTCTGTCTGTCAGAGGTCTGAAGGCACACACTCAGCAATTCAGGAACAGCTTCTTCCCCTCTGCCACCCGATTCCTAAATGGACATTGAATCTTTGGACACTACCTCACTTTAAAAAAAAATATGCAGTATTTCTGTTTTTGCGTGTTTTTGAAATCTATTCAATATCGTAATCGAGATACTTGTTTAATTATTATTTTATTTTATGTATTATTACTATTTTCCTCTGCTAGATTATGTATTGCATTGAACTACTGCTGCTAAATTAACAAATTTCACGTCACATGCCGGTGATAATAAACCTGATTCTAATTATAAGGTTGTTGTGATGGGAAATTTTAATTTTTCTAATATTGATTGGCATCTCCTTAGAGCAAGGGTGGAATTTGTTAGTGCAGCGATGTACTACATACAGAGCTAGAAACAACGACACGCAGTCGGTAAACCGTTTCGAGACTAGTTTATTCAAACTTCGCGGCGCTGGTTTTTAATCCCTAGTTCCCGCCCTCTCCGGGCGGAAATAACGTCAGAGGTACATTACCAAAGTCTCTCCCCGCGCGCGGGCTATTTGTGAGCCGGTTCGCCTGCGCACACATTAGGTGTGTTTAGGAAGGTTTTCTGACACAATATGTACTGTAGATAAGCCAACTAGAGGAGAGGTTGTACTTGATCTGGTATTGGGAAATGAACTTTCAGGTGTCAGTTCTCTTGGTGGGAGTGCATTTTGGAGGTAGTGACCACAAATCTATCTCCTTCACCAGAGTGCTGGAGAGGGATAGGAGCAGACAATTTGGAAAAACATTTAATTGGTGTAGGGGGAAATATGATGCTATTAGGCAGGAACTTGGGAGCATAAATTGGGAGCAGATGTTCTCAGGGAAATGCATGGCAGAAATGTGGCAAATTTTCAGGGAACACTTGCATAGTGTTCTGCATAGGTATGTTCCATTGAGGCAGGGAAAGGATGGCAGGGTTAAAGATCCATGGTGTACAAAGGATGTAGAAAATCTAGTTAAGAAGAAAAGCTTATAAAAGGTTCAAGAAATTAGGTATTGTTAGAGCTCCTGAAAATTACAAGTTTGTTAGGAAGAAGCTAAAGAATGGAATTAGGAGAGTCAAAAGGGGCCATGAGAAGGCCTTGATGGGCAGGAATAATGAAAATCCCAAGGAATTCTGCAAGTATGTGAAGAGCAAGAGCATGAGCTGCGTGAGAATAGGACCAATCGGGTGCGATAGTGGAAACCTGTGCATGTAGGCAGAGGAGGTAGCGGAGGTACTTAATGAATACTTTGCTCAGTATTCACCAGGGAAAAGGACCTTGGCAATTGTGAGGATGACTTACAGCGGACTGAAACATTTGAGCATATAGACATTAAGAAAGAGAATGAGCTGGAGCTTTTGAAAAGCATTAAGTTAGCTAAATTACCGGGACTCGATGAGATATACCACAGGCTACTGTGGAAAGTGAGGGAGGAGATTGCGGAACTTCTTGCGATGATCTTTGCATCAGCAATAGAGACAGGAGAGGTATCACAGGATTGCAGTTGCAAATGTTCTTTCCTGTTCAAGAACGGGAGTAGAGATAACCCAGGAAAATATAGACCAATGAGTTTTAATTCAGAGGTGGACAAGTTATTGGAGAAGATCCTGAGAGGCAGTATTTTGAGCATCTGGAGAGACATAATCCGATTTGGGATAGTCAGCATGGCTTTGTCAAGGGCAGGACGTGCCTTACAAGCCTGATTGATTTCTTTGAGGAGGTAACAAAACACTTCAATGAAAGTAGAGCAGTGGATGTAGTGTATATGGATTTCAGTAAGGCATTTGATAAGGTTTCCTATGCAAGGCTCCTTCAGAAAATAAGGAGGCATGGGATCCAAGGAGACCTTGCTTTGTGGATCCAGAATTGGCTTGCCACAGAAGGTAAAGTGTGGTTAGATGGTTCGTATTCTGTATGGAGGTTGTTGACCAGGGGTCTGTTCTGGGACCTCTCCTCTTTGTGATTTTTATAAATGACCTGGATGAAGAAGTAGAAGGGTGGGTCAGTAAGTTTGCTGATGACACAAAGGTTAGGGGTGTTGCGGATAGTGTGGAGGGCTGTCAGAGTTTATGTTGGGACATCGATAGGATGCAGATCTGTGCTGAGAAGTGGCAGATGGGCTTCAACCCAGATAAGTGTGAAGAGGTTCATTTTGGTAAGTCAAATTTGAAGACAGAATATGATATTAATAGTAAGACTTTTGGCATTGTGGAGGATCTGCGAGATCTTGGGGTCTGTGTCAATAGGACACTCAAAGCTGCTGTGCAGGTTGATAGTGTTGTTAAGAAGGCATATGGTGTGTTGGCATTCATCAACCATGGGATTGAGTTCATGAGTTGTGAGGCAATATTACAGCTATATAAGACCTTGGTCAGACCCCACTTGGAGTACTATGCTCAGTTCTGGTCACTTCACTACAGGAAGGCTGTGGATACTATAGAGAGAGAGTGCAGAGGAGATTTACAAGGATGTTTCCTGGATTGGAGGGTGTACCTTGTGAGAATAGGTTGAGTGAACTTGGCCTTTTGCTTCTTGGAGTGACGGAGAATGAGAGGTAACCTGATAGATGTGTATAAGATGATAAGGGGCATTGATCATGTGGATAACCAGAAGCTTTTGCCTAGGCTGAAATGCCTCACACGAGGGGGCATAGTTTTAAGGTGCTTGGAAATAGGTACCAAGGGGATGTCAGGGGTAAGTTTTTCACACAGAAAGTGGTGGGTGCATGGAATGCACTGCCGGCAGTGGTGGTGGAAGCTGATACAATAGGGTCTTTTAAGAGACTCTTAGGGAGGCACATGGAGCTTAGAAAAATGGAGGGCTATGTGTTAAGGAAATTCTAGGCAGTTTCTAGAGAAGGTTACATGGTCGGCACAACATTGGGGGCCGAAGGGCCTGTAATATGCGTAGATTTCTACGTTCTACACTCCATGTTTTTCAGGTAGATGGACTCGTCAGCCTGGGAAGGCAGTCCACCTAAGAGAGGGAAAACTCTGATTACAAACCTCTGCTGTCTTGTGGCCATGCCCACTCATGGGAAAGGCTTCGGGAACAAATCCTGAGGACAAATCTGGAGCTGGAGTCCCTAAGGCAGTCCGATGTTGTCTTCAACCTTGCTCTGGCAACTCCTGTGATGACACCGGCGCCAAGCTGTATTGGCCCATTGCACTTCCCTTGGACAACATTGGTGGTGTGGAGAGGGGAGACTGGCTGCATGGGCAACAGCCAGTCTTCCATACAACCTTGCCCAGGCCTGTACCCTGGAGAAGACTTTCCAGGCGCAGATGCGTGGTCTCGCGAGACTAATGGATGCCATACATACGTTCTATGTTCTATAGAGTAGATCCAAAAGTTCACTTAATCTATTCTACCGGTTACAAGTTCAAAAATAAGAGAAAATCTGCAGATGCTGGAAATCCGAGCAATGCACACAAAATGCCGGAGGAGCTCAGCAGACCAGGCAGCATCTATGGAAAAAAGTACTGTCGAACTTTCGGGCCGCTACCCTTTGACAGGACTGAAGAAAAAAAGTTGACAAGTAGATTTAAAAGGCATGGGAGGGGAGAGGGAAGCTGATAAAGGTGATAGGTGAAACTGGGAGGGGGACAAATGAAGTAACTATCTGGGAAGTTGATTAGTGAAAGAGATACAGGGCTGGAGAAGGGTGAGTCTGGATAGGTGGGGATAGAAGGCCATGGAAGAAATAAAAGGGAGAGGAGCAACAGAGACAGGTGATGGGCAGGCAAGGAGATAAGGTGAGAGTGGGAAAGGGGATGGGTAATGGTGAAGTGTAGGGGGAGGGGTGGCACTACCAGAAGTTCGAGACATTGATATTCATGCCATCACCCCAGCATCCCTGAATACTTCAAACCTTCCTTATCCTCAGACACCACCAACCGATTCCAGCTCACATCTGTGCCAGGTCTTCACTATTCCCTCTGACCTTCCCCTCTCTGAGGCAGAACATTCTGTTCTCAGTAAGGGCCTTACGTTTGTCTCCTTGTGCCCACACCTCAGTGAGTTCTGCGCCCGCCATGACGCTGAGCTTTTCTTCCGCTACCTCCACCTCATTGCCTACTTCTTTGGCATTGGACTCTCCAGCCCACACTGATGACTCCTTCTCCCATCTTCAACCCTCCTCCTCCTCCTCCTCCTGGACACCTCGCTCTGGTCTTCTGCCTGCTCTGGACCTTTACATTTGTCTCGACTTTATCACTCCTCTCTCCAATTCCAACCTCACCCCTTCCGAACGCTCTGTTCCCCACTTCCTCCGCACTAAACCTCACCATCAAATCCACAGATAAAGGGGGTGCTGCAGTAGTCTGGTGGACTGACTTCTAACTTGCTGAGGCCCAGCGGCAACTGTCAGCCACCTCGTCTTACCTACCGCTTGAACAGGATCCCACGAAGGAGCACCATGCCAATGTCTCCCACACCATCACTTACCTTATTAGCTCTGGGAATTTCCCATCCACTGCCACCAACCTCATAGTTTCTGCACTCTGTACCTCCCATTTCTATCTCCTACCCAAGATCCACAAAAATGCTTGCCCAGGTAGACGCATTGTTCCAGTTTATTCCCGTCCCACTGAACTCACATCTGCTTACCTCACCTCTGTCTTATCCCGTCAGTTCAGTCCCTTCCTACCTACATCCATGACACTTCGCCTGTTCCGGATCTTTTCAATGATTTCAAGTTCCCTGGCCCCATCATCTTATTTTTCACCATGGATGTCCAGTCCCTATACACCTCTATTCCTCACCAGGAAGGCCTCAAAGCTCTCAGTTTCTTTCTGGACAGCAGACTCAACCAGTTCCCCTCCACCACCACTCTCCTCCATCTAGTGGAACCTGTCCTCAGTCTAAATAGTTTCTCCTTTGGTTCCTCCCACTTCCTACCACCTCACCAGCCTCCATGTCCAGTACATAATTTTCCAGAACTTCCACCATCTCCAACAGGATCCTACCACCAAGCACATCCTTTCCACAGGGATCTCTTCCTACGTGACTCCCTTGTCCATTCGTCCCTCCTGTTGATCTCCTTACTGGCACTCATCCTTGCAAGCGGAACAAGTGCTACTCCTGCCTCTACACCCGCCCCCCCACTACCATTCAAAGCCCCAAGCAGTCCTTCCAAGTATGGCGACAATTCACCTGTGAGTCCATTGGAGCCATATAACCATCGTAGATTGGGAGACCATCTCATTGAACACCTATGCTCTATCCGCCAGAAGAAACAGGGTCTCCCAATGGCCACCCATTTTAATTCCAGTTCCCCTTCCCATTCTGATATGCCAATACTTGGCTTCCTCGACTGTCACGATGAGGCCACACTCAGATAGGAGGAACAACACCTTATATTCTGTATGGGTAGCATCCAACCTGATGGCATGAGCATCGATTTCTCGAACTTGCGATAATGTCCCCCTCTTCACCATTCCCCCTCTCCTGTTCCCTCTCTCACCTTATCTCCTTACCTGTCCATCGCCTCTCTCTGGTGCTCCTCCCCCTTTTCTTTCGTCCATGGCCTTCTATCCCCACCTATCAGACTCACCTTTCTCCAGCCCTTTTCCTCTTTCACCAATCAACTTCCCAGCTATTTACTTCATCTGTCCCCCTCCTGGTTTCACCAATCACCTAGCGCTTCTCTTTCCCCTCCCTCACCTTTTAAACCCAATGCTCATAATCCTTTTCTCCAGTCCTGCTGAAGGGTGTCTGCCTGAAACCTCGACTGTACTTTTCTTTCCTATAGATGCTGCCTGGCCTGCTGAGTTCCTCCAACATTTTATGTGTATTGGTTACAACATCAAATTCTTCATATCTCTACAGCTGGCATAATGAGACGCAGGTTCGTTCCTGAAACGCTTCCTTCTCTTCTTGCCGGCAGGCGGGCAGGAGTCTAAGGTTCATGCTGGCAGGTTTGGGAATAGTGTTGTCCTGCAGCCGACAGACTCTTGGACAGGCTTCACTCGCCTTAGCGCTGAACTGGCTTCACGCCTGTGGACTGTAGCCACTGGGCTCCTGAGCGTTTTCCCTTGGCTCAGTGCTTAATTGGCTGCATGGCTGTGGACTCACTTTCGGGGACCTCCGCGGCTCATGTCCTGTGTGATATTTGTTTACTTTTTAATTGTTTGCACAATTTGTCCCCCCCCCCCTTTTTTTGCACATTGCATGTCCGTCGGTGCTCCTTGTGCGTGGTTTTCTGTGGATTCTGTCTTGTTTCTTTGCTTTGTGGCTGCCTGTAAGAAGACAAATCTCAAGGTTGCTATACGTACTTTGATAAATTCATTTCGAACTTTGAACTATAGTGTCATCTGTGCGGAATTTGCGCATTTCTACTCCTGGATTGTCCTTCGGGTACATTGAAATTGCACGTAGCTCTGTGCTTAATCGTGCTCTGCATAACCAGCCAAGTGTACAGATAGGCGGTAGGAGAATCATGGGCATGGAAAAGAGAATAGATTATGGGGAAATAAGAGGAGGAATGGGACTAACATGATCGCTCTGAGGACTGGAGCCTGCTTGATCAGAATCAGGTTTAATATCACCGACTCACATTACGTGCCCTTTGTTTTGTGGTAGCAGTACAGTGCAAAGGCATAATATTACTGTCAATTATAAAAATAAAATGTAATGCAAGAACATAAAGAGAAACAATAGGAAGTGATCATGAGTTCACAGACTCTTCAGACACCAGATGGTGGAAGGCGAGAATCTTCTCCTGAATCGTTGAGTGTGGGCTTTTGAGCTCTTTTACCTCTACTCCGATGGCAGTGATGAGAAAAATGCAGGTTCCTGATGGTGAAGGCTCTCAGTGATGGATGCCGCCACATCTTGATGATGTCCTCAATGGTGAGGATGGTTGAAGATAACTGGGTTGTTAGCAACATATTCAGTTGTTCAGTCGAGAAAGAATTAGATACCATTTTTTGAAGGGAGTGCCTGAACAGATTTTAAGGGGAAGTTGACTTAGCTTGGATGTGGCAACTTGGTCGTTAAGGAAAGTTGGGCCTGCTGTGTAACTCTTTGACAGAAGGGCTCAGAATTTTCCAAATGAAATAAGAGGATGAAGGTTACTGAATGTTTTCAGAAGCATGCTCCGGTTCCACAAACATATAAGAATTAAACAAAGGTCATTGCAACTGGAGTCAAGCCACGGAACTGGAGCTTCCGTCTCGTCCTGCTGCAGGACTGCTGAGATTTGGCCTAAATAGTTGGGCACCTTGCTCTGTCCCTGCTCCATGATACGCTGCTGTCCACAGCGAACTCCTCATTCACTCCTTACATTAATCGAGATTTCCAGAGAGTGTAAATGAGGTTTGACATCCGCCGACATCGCCAGAGCGAAGAAAAGAGCTGAAAAATTACTGCCGACTCCACCTGTTCACTAAATTGCTAGTCAAATTATGCTGCAAGTCAATCACCTCCAGAAATAAACGTTATCATCGAACTTTCTTTGCTGTCCATCTTTTCATTAAAACTCACTCAGGTGCAATCCCCTAACTGACCCTGTACAACATCTGTTAAATGGCCATTCCTGTCCTCTTTGTTCCGCTGACAGTTGAGTCTGATCATTTTTATTTAAGCTTGATTATTGACGCTTGTGCATGTGACCGTCCTGCTAATTGCTGATTGCTCTCTGCTGTTTGAACTGTGGCTTGTAATTTGTTTTCAGTCATGGTATTGTCCCGTATTTAATGCTTGGAAGCGAACCAATAATAGTTCGGTTGAGACTAGATGGGCCGAAGGGCCTGTTTCTGCAATGCAGTGCTCTATAACTCTATCCGCCCAGCTGGGTTTTAACAGAGTATGCTTGGATAAGATGTTTCTCCTTGAGAGTTGTTTGTTTAAAAATCAAGAAGTGGCCGCCATGAGATGAAATTCTTCCTCTCATCGAATCTTGAGTCTGTTGAACTCTCTTTGTCAAAGGGCAGTGGAAGCAGTTGCATTGCATGCACTAAGAGACGAAGCTGCGGGCGGCGGAGAGACTGTGATGAGGCTTCAGTTCATATATTGGTAGAAAGCCAAGTTTGCATATGGCAGGGGTGTCAAACTCATTTTAGGTCACGGGCCGGATTGAGCAAAATGCAACTTCATGCGGGCCGGATCAGTCGGACGCGTGTGAACGCAGCTTTCGTTGCCTCCGTTTTTTCATCCTGCTCTCATGTGTCTCAGTCTCTGCTATAACTACAAAGTGTTTCACTTTACAAATTCCGTTTCTTATGAAGAAGACTGCCGAGCAAGCATTATTTTTATGATTGGTATTAACTCACAGTCGTAGGCTAAAAGAAAGTTGTGCTGAGGGAGAGAGAAAAACGATGCTACGTTGGCTGAGATTGTTTTGGGAGCCACACCCTTTACGTTAATAAACCAGTTGAAATTGAGCATTAGCAGACACAAATGTAGACCTAACGAAACAAATTGTAAATGTAGGCTGCACAACTGCACCTAATTTTTATTAGCCTGCTTCCAGCAATCAAACCCATATGATGAACACAGTTAGCCTCTATTTTTTAATTGAAGTGATCACATTTACAATAATAGAATAGTCAGAAAATGAATGAATCACAATATTATGACACTCAATATTCCATAATGCATTTTGCTTACATGTCGCAGAGCATCAAACAGTGTCACTCATTTTTCACTTGCTGCTTCCAGACACCTGACATCTGTTGGTCTTAACCAGCCTGTCAACATCAGGGACCAGTTTCTGGGCAGTTCGGATTTTCATAATGTCATTTAGATGTTTGTGTGTCAGCTGCGAGCGCAGTTGGGATTTGTTAATGTTCATTTTGGAGAACGCCTGCTCACAGAGCTATCTTGTCCCGACCATGCAAAGGATCTTTGAGGCAAAGTCTGTCATCTTGGGGTACATCGGTCCGAGGTATTGATAGAATGAGTCCAGACTCACAGTCTCAAATTTATATTTCAAAGCCGAGTTACACTGAATTTCAATTAGTTCCATTTGGATTTCCTCCGGCACATCTGATGCTGCGGTGACGGCAAACGCCGAGCAAAATAGTGAGAATTCCTTCTCGAGCTGACTTAAGACTTGAAAATGATTCTGAAACTTACTTTCCAGCCGTGATATTTCGTCCTTGGCTTAACCATCGCACCTCTGTGTGATAGGGCAAATCATTATATTCTGAACCCAACTCCTCCAGAAACGACTTGAACTCGCGGTGATTCAAACCTTTGGCTCTTATGAAGTTAACTGCTCGTGTTATGGTGCTCATTATATGTTCCATTTTCAAGGCTTTGCCACACAACGATTCCTGGTGTATGATGCAGTGATAAGCTGTCAGCTCACCTGCGCCGTTTTCCTCCCGCATCTTCTCCCGGATCCTGCCCACCAATCCACTCTTTTGACCGCACATCGCGGGCGCTCCATCTGTCGTCAGTCCCACAAGTTTATCCCAAGGCAGCCTCATTATATTTACACATCTGGATACCTCTTCAAAGAGATCTTTTCCAGTAGTTGTGCCATGCATTGATCTTAATCCCAAAAGTTCCTCTGTTACACACAGGCTTGAGTCCACTCCACGAATGAAAATTGACAATTGGGCAGTATCAGAAGTGTCCCTGCTCTCATCCACAGCAAGGGAATATGAGATGAAATCTCTTCCCTTCCCCACCAGCTGTTGTTGTAGATTGGAGGCAAGCTCACGTACACGGTCAGCAACGGTGTTTCTGCTCAGGCTCACATTTGAAAATGCTTGCCTTTTATCTGGGCACACGACGTCGCAAACTTTCATCATGCAGTTTTTAACAAATTCTCCCTCGGTAAAGGACCGGGCTGACTTAGCGATCTCTGCTGCCACAATAAAACTAGCCTTTACAGCAGCCTCACTTTGTGTTTTGGCTTTTGTGAACATAGCCTGCTGTGACGCCAGACTTCTTTTCAACTCTTCTACCTTCTGGAGCTTCTGTTTCTTGTCCAGATGCTTGTATTTGTCGTGGTGTTTCGTTTCATAGTGTCGTCTTACGTTATATTCTTTAATTACAGCCACACCGTCTCCGCACACAAGACAAACAGGTTTGCCCTTTATATCTGCGAACATATACTCTGCCTCCCCCCTGCCTTGAAAACCCCTGTTTTCAAAGTCCACCTTTCGTTCAGCCATTTTTGGGGTGAGGGATAGCTGAAAGTTGACCACACGTGACTAGCGCCATAAGGATGCTGATGAGAGTAAGGCAAGCGCGAGCAATGCACTGGCAGTGCATTGTGGGATTTGTAGTATTAGTGGTGCATGCAATATACCGGCGAGCCAGCTCTAATAGAGAAAAAAATTTATTCATTAATGATATTCAGGAAATAAACCAGGGAAACCGAATAAACACTAAAAACCCTGAAAACCTGGTACCTGAATAAACTCAGCATTAGCCATATCATATGCTATAGGCGCTTCGATTACTGGGGCCAGCTTTAATAGTAATTAGATATTATCTCGCGGGCCAAAGATAATTCCACCGCGGGCCGGACTTGGCCCGCGGGCCTTGAGTTTGACATATATGGCATATGGTGATCGTGAGCTCTGTCGTTCAGGCTCTGTATCTATGGGGCGGTGGGGGCGCTGCTGTTGGTCTGTCGTTGTGCTAGAACTTGATTGACATAATCCAGGCTCTCTGAGGCAAAGCAGAAAAATAATATGCTTTTTAAACCTGGTGTGGCAGAAGAAGAGACAAAGATATCGTTGGGGTGAGGGTCAGAGGAAAGTGAATAACATCTATTCAGCTTAACCTATCAGTGTAAATATCTTAAACAAGGAGCGGCTTGTTAAGGAAGGAAGGGCAGTGGCATAAATGGAAAGGATGCGGGCTTTTCCAGGCCGGATGCAACTGCGCAACGTGCTGCCAGTTGCTCACCCCAGAAGCGTAAACCTGGTATTTTAAGAATATCTTAACTCTTTCAGACTCGATGCATTTTGCACAGTGCCAAGAAATTTACCCACAAGTCTAAAGTAATTTCTTTTTGCAAAGAAGCGACGAAGTGTCGAGTAAAGCAAGTTGTAGAGTTGCAAACGAATCGACTGTAATTCTGATGAATGAATCCCAATGAGGGGTCTCAGCCGGAAACGCGGAGTACTTACTCTTTTCCATTGATGCTGCCTGGCCTGCCGAGTTCCTCCAGCAAGAGAATATATTGAATTGATGGGACAGTGAATGTAAAGAAAGACAAGTCAGAATTGCACTTAGGAATATTAGGAATAAAATGTACTATTGATGCAGTAAAACAGAATCTCCTCTAACTCGATGATTATCATGATATGCGCATATTGTTTAGCGCTGTCAAAGTCACCTCTGTCCTGAATTCGCAAGGCCCGATGCACTGGGAAGAACATATCAAGGACAAAGTGATTGTCAGCATCCACGTAGTAGATGTAGAGCTAATAGGACTTGATGTTTCAGTCCCTGTGGTGAATCGGCACTCTTGATGTTGGCAGTGGGCTTGGAGTGGTGACAAGGAGGGTAGGTACGTCATCGGTGTCATCCGGTGGGCACCCTCCTTCTTTGATGTTTCGTTGATATGTCCATGATGTCTCCAGAGTGCTCAACGGTGCTACCTGGCGTCCCAGATACACCCCCTTACTATACCCTCCAAACCCTCCTGTCTTCATCTTGCAGCCCAGGTGTTGTCTTTCCTTTTAATCCAAATCCAATTGCTGTTTACTTCTGCTGCATTTGACAAGGACTTGATTGCTTGTTGGAGGGAGTGACCCCTCACCCCCATCTTCTTCAGTAGACTGTCGTAGATATAGCAACGAAGCCCTTCATCCCACTTCTTCAGGAACGATCTTGGTCTTCCAGCTGTTCTGGACAGCTTCGGTTGCCAGTTCAGAGTGCTTGATCTTTTCATCTCATAAGCTTCTTCAACACCATCTTCCCATGGTACTGTCAATTCCATAATCTTTGCCAGCTTGGCTGTTGTGGACTACAGGACCATGTCTGGCTGGAGTGTTGTAGCCGCAACGTCTAGGGGAAACACAAGCTTTTTTTTCCAAGTCCACGTCCATTTTCCAATCCCGAGCAACCTGCAGAATGCTAACCTCTTTTGATATTATGTGGTGCTCAGGAGGTTGGCCTGCTGGTACAAATCGTGTGATGTGAACATTTCTTGCCAATGTTCGTGGGAGAGCATTTGTGGTGATTCGTCTCTGTTCCAGGATTGATCCCAGCTGTCTGAGTACCCAGTTATGCCACCAAGTGTGCCGCCCCTGGGTGAGGCTCGTGGTGCACCCTGTTAAAATGTGCCTTAGTGATCCAGGTACTTGATAAAGAGAGCAAGTGGGGTCTTCTCCACACCACTGGTTCAGGTTCTGGGTGTGGGTAGGAGATCATAAGTGGCAGATGACAAAACTTAGCCGAGAACCCTCCATCTCCCAGATGTCACGCCAGCTGAGTTTCCTCTTTTCCAGGCTCTCCCAATTAGTCCATTGGCCCTGCTTGGCTATTAAGATGGCCCTGGCGTGTCGCTCTACCTCCTCATGTTGTCTTCTCACCTCCTCCACCACGAGCCGTCTCTTCTGCACTGATGTTGCCTTGTGCCATGGAGGATTCTTTGGGACCAGCCCGAGACCGGCTCTCCCATGTTGGACTTGGCCATCCACATTCTTGAAGCGAAGAGCATACTTAGCACACCGAACGGCTTCAGATGGTGTCCACTTCCTCCCCGTTGCCACACGGGGGATTGCTGTTAGAATAACAGTATCTTCAGATTTAGTGAGGGTCATGACCAACCTTGCTTTGGTGCATTTGAATTCTTTCACAAGACTTGCAATTGGTAATTCCAATTGCTGTTCCCATACACTCCAACAGGACTGAAGCTTCGTGGAAGTCCAAGCCCACTATTTCACATGTGTGCTGATCACTCTTTCGAGCTTTTCCACCTTGTTGATGGGGATTTCATACACTGTTAAAGGCCACATGAGTCTTGGGAGTATTCCGAACTGGAAACACTTCAACTATCTTCCCGGACTTGATGTGAGTGCCTTACCTCTGGGGCCGTCTTGCTGCCATACCTGACTGGCAAGAATTTAAAAATTGTGTCTACCCGCTGAAAAAAAACTACAGGAGCGGGTGAGTGTCTCTGCGAAGAATGTAAAACTCAAGGGAGAGGATCTTATAGAGTCAGAAAGAAGTACTGCAAAGAAACGGGCCCTTCGGCCTATCTAGTCCATGTTGGAAACATTTAAACTGCCTACTCCCATCGACTTGCACCGGGAACATAGCCCTCCATATCTCTACTATCCATGTACCTATCCAATCTTCTCTTAAACGTTGAAATCAAGCTCGCATGGGCCACTTGTCCTGCCAAACTCAATGCATACTCTCATAATCTCTGAATGAAGAAATTTCCCCTCATGTTCCCCTTAAACTCCTCAACTTTCATCCTTAACCCACGATGTCTGGTTATGGTTCCACCCAACCTCAGTGGAAAAAGCCTGCTTGCATTTATCCCTCATAATTTTGTACACTTACATCAAATATACTATTAATATTCTACGTTAAAAGAATACAACCCAGATCTATTTATTCCTTCCTTATAACTCGGGTCCTACAGCCCGGCACCATCCTTGTAAATTTTCACTGTACTCTTTCAACTTTGTTTACATCTTTCCCATAGGTGATTCAAGCTGCATACAATATTCCAAATTAGGGCTCACCAATGTCTTATACAACTTGCACATAGCATCCCATCTTACGTATTCAGTACATTGATTTATGAAGGTCAATGTGCCGAAAACTTTATTAACGACCCTACCTGCCTGTGATGTCACTTTCAACGAATTATGTACCTGTATTTCCAGATACCTTTGTCCTACCACACTCCTCAGTGCCCTACCATTCACTGCTCAGTACCTACCCTGGTTGGTCCTACCGAAGTGCAAAACCTCGCACCTGTCTGCATTAAATTCAATCGGTCATTTTCAGCCCATTTTTTCCAGCTGATATAGATCCCTCTGCAAGCCATGATAGCCTTTCTGACTATCCACTACACCCCCAATCAAGGTGTCATCCGCAAATCTGCTGATCCAGTTAACCACATTATCGCGCAGGTCAGTGATATAGACAACAAACAATAAAGGACCCAGTACCGATACCTGTGGCACACCACTAGTCACAGGCCTCCAGTCAGAGAGGCAACTCTCTACTACCACCCTCTGGCTTCTTCCACAAAGCCAATGTCTAATCCAATTTACTACCTCATCCTGACTGCCGAGTGACTGAACCTTCTTGATCAGCCTCTCAAGGATCTTGTCAAATACATTACTAAAGTCCGTGTGGACAACATTCACTGTCTTGCCTTCATCCACTTTCCTGGTGATTCCCTCGAAAAATGCTCTAAGATCTTAGAAATGACCTACCATGCACGAAGCCATGCTGACAATCCCTAATTAGTCCATGTCTATCCAAATACTGATATATCTGACTCTTTAGGATACCTTCCAGTAACTTCCCCACAACTGATGTCAGACTCACCGGCCTATAATTTTCTGATTTCTGTTGAAAGCCTCTTTTAAACATTGGAATAACATTGGCTATTCTCTAATCTTCTGGTACCTCTCCTGTTGCTAAGGATGTTTTAAATATCTCAGCTTGGGCCCCGGCTATTTATGCACCTACCTCCCGTAGGTTCCAATGAAATGCTTCAGGCCCTGGGGAATTATCCATCCTGATTTGCCTCTGGGTGGTAAACACCTCCTCCTCTGTAATCTGTACATGGATTAGGGCTAGTTGATGTCATTTTGCTTCACTTGATATACCTTGTATACAACCCCTGAGTAAATGCATATGCAAAGAATGCATTTATGATCTTCCCCCATCTGTTTTGGCTTTACACATGGCTTACTATTCTGGTCTTCCAGAGGATCAGTTTTGTCTGTTGCAATCCTTTTGCTCTCAACGTATCTGTAGAAACCCTTAGGATTCTCCTTCATGCCTGCTAGAGCAACTTCATGCCTTCTTATAGCTTTCCTGATTTCTTTCTGAAGTGTTCTCTTGCATTTCCTGAAATCTATAAGCACTTCATTTATTCCTACTTGCCTATACCTGTTATGCATCTCATTTTTCTCTCTTAACCAATGCCTCAATATCTCCTGAAAACAAAACTTCCCTACGCTTCTGAAAGGCACATACAAACTTTGTACTCTCAAAATTTCGTTTTTGGAAGCCTCCCACTTTCCAAGTACACCTTTGCCAGAAAGCAGCCTGTCTCAATCTACACTTGTCATATCATTTCTGATACCATCAAAATTGGCCTTTCTCCAGCTTAGAATGTCAACCAGTGGACCGGACCTATCTCTTTGCATATTGACTTTGAAACTAATGACATTGTGATCGCAGGATGCAAAGTGTTCCCTTGCAGAAACTTTTGTCACCTGCTCAGTCCAATTTCCTAACAGCAGATCCAGCATTGCATGCTCCTTCATTGGGACTTCTATGTACTGATGACAATGGTTTACAATTCGCAGCCACACTGCCCATATCGTGAAAGACAGTGATATGGCAGGTGTTCAAGTATATAATGATCGTGACCACCTAGACAGGAAAACTTAAATCCGACTGTGGTAATGACAGAAAAACCTGCTACAGAAGAGTTTTCCCTCTCTGTTCCCTCCATACCTTCTGGTGGGTATTTATCAAATGTTAATATAGATATGGATTTCATCGTGCACCGGCAAGAGGGAACAAAACTATTTATTTTTGACCTTCTTAAAGTCCTTGACTCCATGTATGTGGCTTATCCTTCTTAGATATGGCTGGCTGAGGAAAATTGTCCCCAAAAATTATGAGTAGGGGAGATGGAGGGAGGGAGAGAGCGGGGGGGGGCGGGGTAGAGAGGGAGAAAGTGAGAGGGGAGACAGAGAGGGAGGGAGGGAGAGATAGAGAGAGGGGAGACGGAGAGGGAGGGAGAGGGAGATAGAGAGGGAGACCACAAGAGACTTGCGGATGCTGTGAGTCTGTAGGAAGGAACTGCTGGAGCAACAGAGTCTGAAGCGGGGATGGAGTGAGAGAGAGAACTGACATACCTACATGGGTTTTCACAGTCAACGTTTCCTGGCGTTAATAGAGAATGCTGTGAGAAAACCAAATAAAATGTTCAGTGAGCGACAGAGGTCAGAGGACAACGGCCAGAGTGTAAAAGGAGGAAATAGCGTTCAGCTGTTGTGCTACAGACAAGCAAAACCTCGGGTAGAACTCTTACTGAGTGGAACGTGCACAGAGCTGGATTCCAGCACTCCCTCATCCTGTGACAAGCGAAAAGCAGGAAATCACGGTTCACCCGACCGTGAGACAGGAAGCATCAAGAGATAGACAGGAGTGTTCTCAACTTACAGTGCAAATCAATGCATGGAGGCAGGGATTCAGATTTCTGGATCATTGGGACCTCTTTTGGGGCAGGAGTGACGTGTACAAAAAGGACGGGTTGCACTTGAATCCGAGGGGGACCAATATCCTGGCAGGGTGATTTGCTAAAGCTCTTGGGAGAGTTTAAACTGGAATTTCTGGGGGGGGGGGTGGTGTGTGGGAACCGAACTGAAGAGACGGAAGAAGGGGCTATTGGCTCACAAACAGAGAAAGCTTGGAGACAGTGTGAGAGGGAGGATAGGCAGGTGATAGAGAAGCGATGCTCTCAAACCAGTGGTTTGAGATGTGTCTATTTTAATACAAGAAGCATCATGAACAAAGTGGATGAGCTTAGACCCTGGATCAGTACTTGGAGCTATGATGTTGTGCCCATTACAGAGACTTGGATGGCTTAGGGGCAGGAATGGTTACTTAGAGTGCCAGGCTTTAGATGTTTCAGAAAGGACAGAGAGGGAGACAAAAGAGGTGAGGGCGTGGCACTGCTGATCAGAGATAGTGTCACGGCTGCAGAAAAGGAGGAAGTCATGGAAGGATTGTCTACGGAGTCTCTGTGAGTGAAAGTTAGAAACAGGAAGGGGTCAATAACTTTATTGGGTATTTTTTTTATAGACCACCCAATAGTAACAGGGACATAGAGAAGCAGATAGGAGACGGATTCTGGAAAGGCGTAATAATAATGTGGTGGGAGATTTTAATTTCCCAAATATTGATTGGCATCTTCCTAGAGCAAAGGGTTTCGATGAGCTGGAGTTTGTTAGGTGTGTTTAGGAAGGTTTCCTGACACAATATGTAGATAAGCCTACAAGAGGAGAGGCTGTACTTGATCTGGTATTGGGAAATGAACCTGGCCAGGTGTCAGGTCTCTCAGTGGGAGAGCGTTTTGGAGATAGTGATCACAAATCTATCTCCTTTACCATAACAATGCAGGGGGATAGAAACAGACAAGTTAAAGTGTTGAATTGGAGTAAGGGGGAATATGAAGCTGTCAAGCAGGAACTTGGAAGCATAAATTGGGAACAAATGGTCTCAGGGAAATGTATGGCAGAGATGTGACGAATGTTCAGGTGATGTTTGCGTGGCGTTCTGCATAGATAGGGAATGAGATAGGGAAAAAATGGTAGGATATAGGGACTATGGTGTATAAAGGCGGCTGAAAATTTAGTCAAGATGAAAAAAACGTACGAAAGGTTCAAAAAAACTAGATAATGATATAAATCTAGAACATTATAAGGCTAGCAGAAAGGAGCTTAAGAATGAAATTTAGGAGAGCCAGAAGGGGCTATGAGAAGGACTTGGCGAGCAGGATTAAGGAAAACCCCAAGGCATTCTACCAGTATTTGAAGAGCAAGAGGATAAGACGTGAGAGAATAGGACCAATCAAGTTTGACAGTGGAAATGTGTATATGGAACTGGAAGAGATGGCAGAGATACTTAATGAATAATTTTCTTCAGTATTCACCACGGAAAAGGATCTTGGCGATTGTAGAGAGGACTTACAGTGGATTGAAAAGCTTGACCATGTAGATATGAAGAAAGAGGATGTGCTGGAGCAAAGCATCAAGTTGGATAAGTCACTGGGACCGGATGAGACATACCAGGCTACAGTGGGAAGCGAGGGAGGATATTGTTGATCCTCTGGCAATGATCATTGCATCATTCTTAGAGATAGTACTTATTATTATCTGGATAGACAGGATCTGATTAGGAGTAGCCAGCATGGATTTGTGCGTGGAAGGTCATGTTTGACAAACCTTATTGAATTTTTTGAAGTAGTTACGAGGAATGTTGACGAGGGTAAGGCAGTGGATGTCGTCTATATGGACTTCAGCAAGGCCTTTGACAAAGTTCACATGGAAGGTTAGTTAAGAAGGTTCAGTCGTTAGGTATTAATGCTGGAGTAATAAAATGGATTCAACAATGGCTAGATGGGAGATGCCAGAGAGATGCCGATAATTGTTTATCGTGATGGAGGCCGGTGACTAGCGGAGTGCCTCAGGGATCTGTTGTGGGCCCAATGTTGTTTGTAATATACATAAATGATCTGGATGATGGGGTGGTAAATTGGATTAGTAAATATGCTGATGATACTAAGGTAGGAGGTGTTGTGGATAATGAGGTGGGTTTTCAAAGCTTGCAGGGAGATTTATGCCGGTTAGAAGAATGGGCTGAACGTTGGCAGATGGAGTTTAATGCTGAGAAGTGTGAGGTTCTACATTTTGGCAGGAATAATCCAAATAGAACATACAGGGTAAATGGTAGGGCATTGAGGAATGCAGTGGAACTGAGAGATCTAGGAATAACAGTGCATAGTTCCCTGAAGGTGGAGTCTGATGTAGATAGGGTGGTGAAGAAGGCTTTTGGAACGCTGGCCTTTATAAATCAGAGCATTGAGTACAGAAGTTGGGATGTAATGTTAAAATTGTACAAGGCATTGGTAAGGCCAAATTTGGAATATTGTGTACAGTTCTGGTCACCGAATTATAGGAAAGATATCAATAAATTAGAGAGAGTGCAGAGACGATTTACTAGGATGTTACCTGGGTTTCAGCACTTAAGTTACAGAGAAAGGTTGAACAAGTTAGGTCTCTATTCATTGGAGCGTAGAAGGTTGAGGGGGGATTTGATCGAGGTATTTAAAATGTTGAGAGGGATAGATAGAGTTGAGGTGAATAGGCTGTTTCCATTGAGAGTAGGGGAGATTCAAACGAGAGGACATGATTTGAGAGTTAGGGGGGCAAAAGTTTAAGGGAAACACGAGGGGGTATTTCTTTACTCAGAGAGTGATAGCTGTGTGGAATGAGCTTCCTGTAGAAGTAGTAGAGGCCAGTTCAGTTGTGTCATTTAAGGTAAAATTGGATAGGTATATGGACAGGAAAGGAGTGGAGGGTTATGGGCTGATTGCAGGTAGGTGGGACTAGGTGAGATTAAGAGTTCGGCACGGACTAGGAGGGCCGGAATGGCCTGTTTCCGTGCTGTGATTGTTATATATATGGTTATATATTAATGGGAAAGGGGGAAGTTCCGGAGGTTTGGATATTGTAGAACCCAGGAAAGAATGGACCTGAGACTTTCTTCAATATGAAAATTTGGGGGGCATACTATGATTGGGAATAGTCAGCATGGCTTTGTCAAAGGCAGGTCGTGCCTTACAAGCCTGATTGCATTTTCTGAGGATGTGCCTAAACACATTGATGAAGGCAGAGGAGTAGATGTAGTGTATATGGATTTCAGCAAGGCATTTAATGAGGTGCCCTGTGTAAGGCTTATTGAGAAAGTAACAAGTCATGGGATGCAATGGGACCTTGTTTTGTGGATCCAGAATTGGCTTGCCCACAGAAGGCAAAGAGTGGTTGTAGACAGGTCATATTCTGCATGGAGGTCAGTGGCCAGTGGGGGTGCCGTAGGGATCTGTTGTGGGACCCCTTCTCTTCATGATTTTTATAAATGACCTGGATGAGGAAGTGGTGGGATGAGTTAGTAAATTTGCTCATGACACAAAGGTTGAGGTGTTGTTGGTCGTGTGGAGGGATGTCTGAGGTTACAGTGGGTCATCGATGGGATGCAAAACTGGGCTGAGAAGTGGCTGTTGGAGTTCAACCCAGATATGTGTGAGATGGTTCATTTTGGTACGTCAAATATGATGGCAGAATATAATATAAATGGTAAGACTCTTGGCAGTGTGGAAGATCAGAGGGATCTTGTGGTCAGAGTCCATAGGATACACAAAGCTGCTGCACAGATTGACTCTGTGGTTAAGAAGGCATACAGTGCATTGGCCTTCATCAACTGTGGTATTGAGTTTAAGAGCCGAGAGGTAATATTACAGCTGGTCAGACCCCACTTGAAGTACTGTGCTCAGTTCTGTTCACCTCACTACAGGAAGGATGTGGAAGCCTTAGAAAGGGTGCAGAGGAGATTTACAAGGATGTTGCCTGGATTGAGGAGCATGCCTTATGAGAGTAGGTTGAGTGAACTCGGCCTTTTCTCCTTGGAGCGACGGAGGATGAGAGGTGACCCGATAGAGGTGTACAAGATGGTGAGAGCCATTGATCGTGTGGATAGTCAGAGGCTCTTTCCCAGGGCTGAAATGGCTGACACGAGATGGCACAGTTTTAAGGTGCTTGGAAGCAGGTACAGAGGGGAAATCAGGGATAAGTTTTTTTTATGCAGAGAGTGGTGAGTGTCTGCGGGCGACAGTGGTAGAGTCTTTTAAGAGACTCCTGGATAAGTACGTGGAGCTTAGAAAAATAGAGGCCTATGGGTAGCCTTAGTTAATTTCTAAGTAAGTAGATGTCAGAAGGGCCTGTGCTGTACTGTAAGTTTTCTGTGTTTTTATGTTTCTATTTCCGTTTATTCTTGAGGCAGTATACAACTGTACCGTTTTTCCACTGTGGGTTGTGCATCACCTCATTTTACGAGACACCAAGGGTGTTAGTTTTTATTTGGAGACCTGCCGATATTTTCAAGTGCCTGATCCAGTGCCTTCTCCTACCGTGTGGCTGAGATGAGAACCCTTGGACGATATCTGACACAGTGGCACAAAGGATAGAGCCAAAGACAGGGGTTGGAACTCGAGCCCATGTCCTGTCCGTGTGGTTCTTTCACATATACCCTGTGACGAAGTGTTCCATTTCATTCCAAACCCCAAAGACGTGTTGAATCTTTAGGTAATTGGCCGCTGTAAACTGCGTAGGTGAATGGCAGAATCTGTGGGCTGGTTGGTTACCAATGTAGACAGGAAAATAAAAACAGAATATAGGAATAATGTAGGTACCATGGGAAGAAAGGGTGGTCGATGGTCTGATGTGTCGAAAGGCCCTGCTCTCCATACTGTGAATGAATGAGTAGTAGCAGAGCAAAGTGGAGAGTGTCACTGTTGGGCTGTATGTTGGACACCACTGAGGGAAGAGATCCTTCGACAATTGTTGTTGTCGGTACCCAGGGAACCTGAGTTATGTGTTGCATAACTTTACATAAATCTGGAAACATCAGGGGTATATACATGTTTCAGATGTGTGACGAGATTCTCGGTTCCAATCTGAATTCACTTCTCTATTTTGAATGGTCATTTGGTCAGAGATTCCCAGGAATCAGAGAGAGTGCTATATTTGTTCAGAAATTCCCAGAGCACATCTTTTGAACATTGAAGCAACTTGGTATCTTGCCCAACGACAAGGCTCAGAATACAATGTTTGTTTCAGGACAACCAGGGCACTGTAATCGTCCCCCTTATTCTGCCTGTGGCGCTTTGCAGGGAGAAGATTGTTATTGACTTTCCAATACCTTGCCACCCATGTTGTATGTGGTTTGTGTCCCAGGTGGCATAGAGGGGGTCAGACAACACTGCGGCCTGGACACTGTATATGATAAATGCGTGGCTAGTGGGGGGGGTGGTAGTTGAGGACATTAAGAACCCTATCTCTGGAGTGGCGGCGTAAGGATGGTGTGAGAGCAGATGTGCGCGAAATGGAAGAGATGTGGGTGAGAGACAGCTATTCTGGATTGGGGTGTTGTGCAATAAACTGGAATTGATTAGAGAGTTCAAGGTAAAGAACCCTTAGGGGAAATTAAAGGTAGGACCAGTACAGAAAAGACGGTCTGCATCTGATCTGGAGGAGGACTAATCTTCTAGCAGGAAGGTTTGTTAATTCTGCACCGTGGAGTTTAATCGAGAGTTACGGGGTGGGGGGGGGGGGCGGGGGATGGCGGGATGGAGTAGGAACCAGAATGCCAGAATAATTACTGGAGAATTTGTTGAGGCAGATGTTGGTAAGACCCCAGACAGAGTTAATGTAATGCCTTGGTAAAGGTTTGTACTGCTAATGTTGTAGTGTATTGCATGGAATGGACTCTCTGTAGAAGCAGTGTGTTGGTTACTGTTAGGGTGTACTGTTAGGGTTTTCTCTCCATCCAATCGGGGGAGAAGGCCCACATTCCAAAGAACCCCTTTGGAGGAACGGGTTTTTGACTGTACCTGACACTGGTGTGGGTCTTAGTCTGTGTTCGGCGGGAGATGAAGAGAGAAGACGCTGGTGAGAACCGGTCGTAGGATTCGATCCAGTGGGAAATGTGGGATTCGATGGAGCCAAGGCGCGGGAGTTGGTGAATATGGCTTTTGGATGATTTGTGCTCAACCTGTGAACGTTTGGACTGTTTGATTATAATGGGACCCTTCTTGCTTTTGTTATGAGTGATGAACAGACCTGATGACAATTGGGTGCAGAGGTTAACCACCCCCCCCCCGAGAACCACGATCTATTACTGTTGCTATGCTGACCATGAGAAAGGGAGACGAAAAACATCAAGAACATCTGCGACAGATAAGAGAGAGGGGGAAATTGCTGATTAACTGTATTGTGACTCCTTTTTGAATTATTTACTGTTTCGCTGCTAAGGACAATAGTTTGCTCAATAACATTCCTCAGTGGATTGCAGGAGTGGCCTGATTTGATGGACACAGTCATTCAGAATTGATGGATAGCTGAGACCCCGTTGGTAGGGATAAAAAGACAGGTCTGGAGAGACACCCTCCAGACACGTCAGTGAACACTGATTGAGTGCTGGAACCCACAAGAAAGATAGGGGCTTCGAAGACCGAACCAGGGGGTCGGTCAGTAAGGCTATCAGTGTAAAAGCAGGGCCGGTGGGGGCTTGCTTGCGTGTCCACTCATGCCAGAGTGACGAGTCCACCACAGAAGAACGGTCTAGCAGAAGGATGGAGAGGTCATAACTGAATGACCACAACGATACGACGGATTAAGAAAGCAAAAGGAAGGTTTGGCTGCTGTAGCTGTTACATCTCGCTTGCTCTCTCTCTCTCCAACGATTACAATACAACAACCATAACTACATCAGCACTCATGAACTGAACTGAACTTTATACTTTTCTATGACAATTCATTTACCCCTAGACATCGATAGAGCTTGTTTATTATTGATTATTATTATTCCTACACTTTTAGGTTTATTACTGCTAACTTGTTTATATGTATATTTGTATTATTGATATAGTTTTGCTTATTTTTATTAATAAACACCTTTAAATATAGTACCACCAGACACCAACGGATTCTTCTTCTTTCTCTGCTGGTTAGAATCCCAGTTACTTTTTTTTCTTTCTTTTCTTTACTAACTCTTTGGTTAAGTTAACATTCACAAATATATCAACCTTATGATTATATGCAGTGTGTGATCAGTTATTTCATGCCGATGGGCTATTGCAGGAAATCACACGCATTCACACAAACCGGGGTTTGGGCGGGAGATTCATCATAAACATGGTTTTGGTGACCAAAGTTCTATACACCCTAGGTTTATTGCCTCAGAATCCAGTGGTTGTTAACGATGGGCTAACGAGCCACATTTCCAGAGACTCTGGGTAAAAGGGGGTTTCATTAGGAATTAAAAGGTTGAGCATGGTGCGACGAGTGCCCTGAGCTCCATATGCTTCAATGCAAGAAGTATTGCAGGAAAGGCGGATAATAGTATTGAAGATGAGTTCGCTGGTTTATAAACAGGGGCAGTATGTAGTGAGGAGGGGCTGTTGATAGGGCATAGGTTCAGACAATAGGATGATTTGCAACGTAAAATGTGGACAAAACCGGAAAGGGTGAATATAGGACTGAAGGTGTTGTATTTGAATGCGTGCACTATTCAGAATCATTGTGCATAGACCTAAGGAACTGCGAGGGTAAAAAGTTGCAGTGTTGTATACAAGGCACCAAACAGTACTAAGGATGTTGCCCCCAAATTACAACGAGAGATAGAAGATGCATGCCAAAAGGACAATGTTACCGTAGTCATGGTGGATTTCAGTATGCTGGTAGATTAGTGAAAATCAGGTTCGTGCTGAATTCCAGGAGGGGAATATCTACAGTACCTAAGAAATGACTTTTTGGAGCAGCCCGTAGTTCAAACCACTCGGGCATCAACTATTCTCTATGAGGTGTTGTGCAATGAACCACAATTTATTAGCAAGCTTAAGGCAAAATAACTCTAAGGGAGCACGTGATCATAATATGATCGAGTTCACACTGAAATTTGAGGAAGAGAAGTGAAAGACAGATGTATCAGTAATACAGTAGAGGAAGGGTACTACAGAGGCATGAGAGAGGAGTTGACCAGAATTGATTGGGAAAGAACCCTAGTAGGGATGTCCACAGAGCAGCAATGGCTGGAAATTCTGGAAGCAATTCTGAAAGCACAGGACATAAACATCCCATAGAGGAAGAACTATTCTAAAGGCAAGGTGACACAACCTTGACCAACAAGAGAAGCCAAAGCCAACATATAAGCCAAAGAGAGGGTATATGATAGAGCACAAATCAGTAGGAATTTCGAGGATTGAAAAGCTTTCAAAAACCAACAGAAATGAACTAAAAAGTCATTTAAAAAGTAAAGAGAATACGAAAGGAAGCTAGCCTATAATATTAAAGAGCATACCAAAGGTTTGTGCAGATTCATACAGTGTAAATCAGAAGGCAAGAGTGGATGTTGGACCGCTAGAGAAGGACGCTGGAGTGGTAGTAATGGAGGGCAGAGAAATGGCGGAAGAACTGAATAAGTGTTTTCCATCAGTTTTCACCGTGGATTACACTAGCAGTTTGGTGGAAGTTCCAGGTGTCAGGGGCCATGAGGTGTGGGACGTTAACATTACTAGAGAGAAGATTCTTGGGAAACTGAAAGGTCTGAAGATAGACAAGTCACCTGGACCAGATGGTGTACACCCCAGACTTCTGCAAGAGGTGGTTGAAGAGATTCTGGAGGCATTGTGATGATCTTTGAAAAATCTCTGGATACTAGTATGGTTCTGGAAGACTGGAAAATTGCAAATTTTACTTCACTCTTCAAGAAGGGAGAGAGGCAGAAGAATGGAAACAACAGGTCAGTTTGTCTGACCTCAACGTTTGAGAAGATGTTGGAGTCGACCAGTAAGGATGAGGTCTCACAGTAGTTGGAGGCACGTGATTATAAAGGCCGTTGCCAGCATGTTTTTCTAAGAGAAAATATTGCCTGAGAAATCAGTTGGAATTCTTTGAAGAAACAACAAGCAGAATAGACAAGGGAGAATCTGTTGATGCTGTGTACTTGAATTTTCAGAAGGCCTTTGACACACTGAGGCTGCTTAACAAGCTATGAAACCATGGTATTGC
The DNA here is from genome assembly GCF_048418815.1 of Hemitrygon akajei. NCBI lineage: Eukaryota > Metazoa > Chordata > Chondrichthyes > Myliobatiformes > Dasyatidae > Hemitrygon > Hemitrygon akajei. The sequence goes on along the minus strand of NC_133125.1, from coordinate 170,062,644 downwards.
AGGAACGATTCTAGGATAAAACAGTGGCTGATTGGCAGGAGGCAAAGAGTGAGAATAAAGGGAACCTTTGCTGGTTGGTTGCTGATGACTAGTAGTGTTTCACAGGAATCTTTGTTGGGACAGATTCTTATTACGTTATATGTCAATGATTTGGGTGATGGAATGGATGGCTTTGTGGTAAAGTTTGCAGACGATATGAAGATAGGTGGAGGGGCAGGTAGTTTTGTAGAGGTAGAGAGGCTACAGGCGGACATAGACAGATTAAGAGAATGGGCAAAGAAGTGATAGATGGAATATAGTGTCGGGAAGTGTATGGTCATGTACTTCGGTAGAAGGAATGAAACGGTTGGTTATTTTCTAAATTAAGAGAAAATACAAAAATAACTGATGAAGGGTCTTGTGGGTCCTTGTGCAGGATTCCCTAAAGGTTAATTTACAGTTTGAGACTGTGTTGAGGAAGGCAAATACGATGTTGGGATTAATTTCAAGAGGACTAGAATATAAAAGCAAGGATGTAATGTTGGAACTTCATGAAATATTGGGGTGACTTCACATGCAGTATTGTGTGCAGTGTCGGGACTCTGAGAAAGGACGTGCTGACACTGGAGAGGGTTCAAAGGCGGTTGACGAAAATTACAGGAGGAGGAGTATAGGAAACTGATACAGGACTTTGTGATATGGTGCAACTCAAACTACCTGCGTCTCAATATCACCAAGACCAAGGAGATGGTGGTGGACTTTAGGAGATCTAGGCCTCATATGGAGCCAGTGATCATTAATGGAGAATGTGTGGAGCTACTTGTAAGACCTACAAGTATCTGGGAGTACAGTTAGACGAGAAGCTAGACTGGACTGCCAACATAGATGCCTTGTGCAGGAAGGCACAGAGTCGACTGTACTTCCTTAGAAGGTTGGCGTCATTCAATGTCTGTAGTGAGATGCTGAAGATGTTCTATAGGTCAGTTGTGGAGAGCGCCCTCTTCTTTGTGGTGGCGTGTTGGGGAGGCAGCATTAAGAAGAGGGACGCCTCACGTCTTAATAAGCTGGTAAGGAAGGCGGGCTCTGTCGTGGGCAAAGTACTGGAGAGTATAACATCGGTAGCTGAGCGAAGGGCGCTGAGTAGGCTACGGTCAATTATGGAAAACCCTGAACATCCTCTACATAGCACCATCCAGAGACAGAGAAGCAGTTTCAGCGACAGGTTGCTATCGATGCAATGCTCCTCAGACAGGATGAAGAGGTCAATACTCCCCAATGCCATTAGGCTTTACAATTCAACTGCCAGGAGTAAGATATGTTAAAGTGCCGGGGTTGATTGTATTTAATGTATTTAAGTAAACTACTTAAGAACTTTTTAAAAGCTATTATTAATGCTTTTTGAGAGAGTGATTTAGATGCATATCATATTTTTACTGAGTTAAGTATTGTATGTAATTAGTTTTGCTACAACAAGTGTATGGGACATTGGAAAAAATGTTGAATTTCCCCATGGGGATGAATAAAGTATCTATCTATCTATCTATCTGGTTTGCCACACAAAGAGCGTCTGATGGCTCTGGCCCTGTATTCACAGGAATTCAGAAGAATGACCGGTGTGCTAATTGGAACCTATCCGATGGTGAAAGGTCGTGCGAGGGTGAATGATGAGATGCTGTTTCCCATGGTTGGAGAGTCTAAGACCAGAGGACAAATCCCAATGGTCCGTAAATAGGAACCCCTGCCCCCTGCACCAGTTGCTCAGCCACGCATTCACCTGCCAAGTCATCATATTCTTACCCTCACTGGCGCGTGGCATGGGTCCAGTTCTCAGTTTTCTACCTCGGTCCCTAAAATCTCTTTTCAGGACCTCCACACCTTGTCCACCTATGTCATTGATGCCAATATGTACCAAGACCCTCGGTTGCTCATCTTCCCCTTTGAGAATGCCATTCACCGGATCCGACGCATCCCTGACTTTGACACCTGGGAGGGAACATAGCATCCTGGTGTCTCTAGCCTGCCCGCAGATTCTCGTATCAGTTCCACTGACTATGGAATCTCTGTTCAGCACTTCAGTCCTCTCAGCTTTCCGCTCTTCTGAGCCACAGCACCAGAGACTGCTTCTGGGACTCCCTCGGCAGGTGCGACCTTAACTCACCGCCTTTGCGGATTTGTTATCACAAGAGTTCCGGATTGCAAGCCGAACTTCAGTCAGGGCACACTAGTGCGCATGTCAGTGCTGATTTTAAAGTTATGCCGACAACTCCTTCCCCACTGGGTGGAGTTTAACCGATTAAAATATAAGCTGCAGCCCATCGCTGTGCCGGGTTTCCTGAGTGTTAAAATAGACCTGGTGCTCGACTCCCATGGCGCTGCAAGCGTTCAGAAAATTGAAAGATATCCTTCTGAAGAATTACTCCAACGTACTGAAAATCGGTGGGAATGGTGCGATCGCAGCAGTCCTGTATGGGTTGGAAGAAATGTTGGAGAAAATCAGTCCATGTCCCTGTCATCCGGAATGGAACGCAACCCACGCCGTGATTGTTTTCACTGTGCCCGCAGTTATCCTCTATATGTTCTGCTTGGTCGTGTATCCGGATTCACGGAGAGTGCTGAAGTGTGGGCCAGGCTGTACCCTTCCTCGCGGTGAGACCGACGGTTGTTGTAAGACCTGCTGCACCTGGAATCAATGTGGTTTTGCAACGATGACATTGCTGAAAACAGGGATCCCATCTGTCTTATGGATCGTCATTGTATTTCTGGATGGGAGTTACTATACCTGTTCAAAAGTCCAAAACCCGAACAGCGAAACGTGCAAAAATTATTGCAGCAGTAATAATTCCCCTGACGTGGTCGATCATTGCTCCAAGTCTCGGGTGAGTGTCTTCAGCTGTGGCTTCGAGTCTGTGACTGTAACGGTACAGCACTCGGTCCCGCGAATATGCCCGCATTGTTAATGTTGCATAACGACTGCGAATTACCGGGAAGCCGGTCAGAACTGGAACTGGAATGGAGCTTGGAGCGTAGAGGTTTCAGCTCAAAGGGACCTGATGGGTAGGTTTTCCACATAGAGGGTGGTGATTGTATGGAATGAAAAGAAAGACATCGAGATAAAGGCGCGTACAATTAGACTGTAGCCCATTGTATCTGAACCGAATAGTGGCAGACGGACTAAGTGCGAGCAAATAGCTTTAGGTTGATGGCATTGACCAGGTGGGTGGACGATGGTCTCGTTCTTGTATTCAGCGGTGCTATGATTGTCCGTCTTCTGATGCTTCAGTGCACGATCTCTGGTACAGAAATAAATCAGCTTATTTATTGAACTGGTTATCAATCACCTATCCCTCTGTCTGTCTGTTGTCTATTTAGTCATTTATTTACTTATTTCTCCATTTATCTACATATTTATTTGTTTACTTATTTATTACTATTTATTTATATATTTCTTAGTTGATTAAATTACTGTTTGTTTGTCTATTTATGCCTGTATTTGTTTTTATTTATCAAACGTATTTGCGTATTTTTATTCATTTATTCATCTATTTGTTTGTTTACCTGTTTATGTCATCAGAATAGCCGCAGACGTTACGGGGCGAGAAAAGAGGTACTGAGGTAAAAGGTGACCTGATTAGTGGAAAAATTCATGATCTTGCTGAACGGTCGAAGGTGACGTCATTAAAAAAGTAAACTTGATCTTATTGAACAACAGACGTAAAGATATGTGTCTGCTTCTGTCTCTTAGCGTCTTTTTTTCAATCCCAACAGATGATTGGAGCCATTTTGCTGGCGGCGACCGTGACTCTGCTGGTACTTCTTTACTTCCTTCCTGCGTGGAAGTGTGGCGATTGCACTGTGGAGAGATATTACGAAGCAAAATATCAGAAAATGCTGGAGAAGGAGAAACGGACCAAGACGAAGGAAGAATTGGAAAAGGAAGCAAAGGAATTTGCAGAAGAATCAGCCAAACAGGTCATTGGTAACCTGAAACTCGGTAAACCTGTGCGGAATGTTCAGCAATCTAATACACCACCGGGTAATGAGGACGATGCAGCTGATCTCAATCCTAATCCAAACGCCATCCTAATGATGTCTGTCCATTAGCTGCCCCCGATAGGTCACTAGATGACTACAACTCAACCAGGGCAGCATTTCCATTCGCAACACTGCCTGATCAAAACTGGAGACTGAAACAACTGTAACAAAACAGAAACCCGAAACTAAAAAGTTATAACTCAAGAGTATGGATACCAGCCTGACTTTTCTCACTAAAGGCCACGAGTTAGAGCGCACAACCGGGGGGGGGGGAGGGGGGCGGGGGGATTGTAAAGTCACAGCTAACACGCCACAACAGTATGATGCGCAAGTTGGTGGGGCCCTTGCTGTTCTCGGGCATAGAGATTAAACAAGAGGCCGAGGAAATTGATATATTTAAGTGGAAAATAGGTGAATATTTGGCAGAAGGACAAATTGAAGATTAGGGGATTTGGAACAGAAGAGTGTTTGATGCCTGGGGCATATCAGCCACGATCATATTGAACAGCGGGGCAGACTTGAGGAGTCTGTCGCTACCCTTGCTCCCGATTTAGAGTGTTTAGAGTGAAAGAGAGAACGAGATGACCACCGATAACAAATTGACAGAACCAAGTCCTGAGTCAAATGTTATAAAGTTATAAAACTCTGTTGCAAACACGAGGAAGTCTGCAGGTGATGGAAATGCGAGCAACACAGAGAATGCTGGAGGCGGCCAGGGAGATGAGGTGAGAGAGGGAAAAGGGGATCGGAAATGGTTGGGGGACATTACCGGAAGTTTGAGAAAGCGATGTTTGTGCCATCAGATTGGTGGCTACACAAATGGAATATCAGGTGTTGTTTCTCCAAACTAACAGTGGCCTTATCACAACAGTGGAGGAGGCCATGGATGGTCATATCAGAATGGGAATAGGAAGTAGTGTTCAAATGGGTGGCCACTGGGAGATCCCGTTTGTTCTGGCGGACCGAGCGTAGATGCTCGGCGAAGCGGTCTGGAAATCTACATCGGGTCTTACCGATGTACAGGAGGCCACTCCGGGAGCACTGAACAGAGTAAATGAACCCAACAGACTCAGAGGGGAAGCGTCGCTTCAACTGGAAGGACTGTTTAGGGCCCTAGATACTCGGTTGGTTCAGCTGAAGGATCAGATAACACCCACCCGACTGTCTAGAGTCGTTAATCTCTTGTGCTTTCTGTTCAGTCTTGACAAGTTTATATTGACTGGCGTGAGCGTGATTGTTTAAAATGCTTCCGATGTTCATTTGGAATTCCTATGAATAAACTCGTGTTTCTGTCAACACGGGAGTCTGTCGTTCCTCCACCGGGGTTCAGTCGTTTATCATCGCACACCGTGACACCCAAGCATAACCCACACAGAGAGTCAAGGCAATCATTAGAACGGTGCTCAGTCTGATCATCACCTACCGGAGGATCTCAACCCACCTCCCTTACTATTAAGCAGAAAGGCTCATTCGCTAGCATACAAATTCCTTTTCAGGAACTGGCTATTTAAGATTAATTCTCCTGGATAATACCACTCAGGGGTAGGCTAAGACAAGCAGGGTAGGATCTGTGGTGAATTCGAAATTGGTAAAATGGAATTCAATGGAAAACCTTCAAATCTTGGAGAAATAACTCACAGAAGGAAAGATGATGTGTTTGGCAGAGGTCAAGTGCTCTATCCACACGCTTTAGTGTCAGTAAATTCGAATATGGCCCAATTGCGGGGGGGGGGGAGAGGGAGAGAGGGGGTGAGAGAAAGAGAGAGAGAGAGTGAGAGAGAGAGAGAGAGAGAGAGAGAGAGAGAGAGAGAGAGAGAGAGAGAGAGAGAGAGAGAGAGAGAGAGAGAGAGAGAGAGAGAGAGAGAGAGAGAGAGAGAGAGAGATTGAAGCGGGTCGATCGTTTACAGACTTTAATAGGAACATATTTAGAGAAAAAAAGGAAAACAATAAACACTAGGCCAAACAGGGCCGTTCATTAAAACTCTCAAATGGAAAACGAAGCCAACTCTGCGCCTAAAAGGAATAACAAAATATAAAATGAATGGCGGTAGTCTCCGGCGTCAGTTGACTAGACAGTCCAATTTCTCAGGCAAGGCCAAATGCAGGCAGGCAGCGAAACGTTGCTGAGCTCTGCTCAAGTTTCGACAAGCGCTACGACGAAAAGAATGGAGTTAAATCCCATCAAATTAAAATAATAATTAGCTATCAGGAGCACAATCGCCGAACCTGCTGTGCCGCCGAGTCTGTGGTTTTGACCGATGGATCAGTGGAATTCATGGTCATACAGCTGTGGAGGTCAAGTCGTTGGGCAAATTTAAAGCGGAGTTGATACGCTCTTGATTAATAAGGGTGTAAAAGGTTATGGGTGGATGCAGAAGTTTGGGGTTGAGCGGGATAATAAATCATCCATGATGAAATAGCGGAGCAGACTCGATGGGCCAAATGGCCTAATTCTGCTACAATGTCTTATCTTCTTATCATTGGAAGTCTGGATTAAACCTGGATAACTGCGCTTTAAGGCAGAGAATCTACTAGAAATTGTCTGTATGTTTGCATTGATATTATTTTTGTGTATTTTATCAATAAATACTGTTAAAAATAGTACCATCAGACTTCAACGGACCTCTCTATCTTTGCTGGTAAGTGACCCAGTTACGGGGTACGTAACAATATGTCGTCATTTACCATCTTGAGAATCCACGTTTAGCAAAGTATCAGTTAAATCAATGAAAACTAAACATACACAAAGACAGACAAACTACTAATGTGCAAAACAAGGCATACTGTACAGATAAGAAATGAAAAGTAATAATAATAATAATAATCAGGAGATAGATTAACAATACATAAGGAATGAATGGATAAATAAATACACAATAACGAGAATGTGTTGTTAAGGTCGAGAATTCGTTGTGGAATCAGTTCAGCGTTGACGTGAACTGTGCCGTTCCCCACGCTAATTCGAGAGCTTGGTGGTTGAAGAATAATAACTGTTCCTGAACCTAGTGGTGTGGGACCTCCTTTCCGGCGACAACACCGAGAAGTGAGCATGAGCTGGATGGTGGGGTCCTTCCTGAATGAACTCTGGCGGGTATTGTTTTGTTTGGCTAAAGAACCTGCCTCCGTGCTATATAACTCAACTATAATATGAATCCATGTGCACTTGAACAGGGAGTTCCGTGAGTCCTGACAAAGAGTCTCTCACCTGAACTATGTTTCTTTTCACACAGGTGCAACCTGACCTCCATGGGAGGCAGAATTACACCTCATTAGTTTCAAAGTATAGTGTGTCTCATATTTCCCAAAAACACAATCTGGAAAATTATTCGTTGTGAATGGTTTGGAAGAGTAGTTTCGAAGCTGAGGAATTTCGCATTCTGATGAAAGATATTGTTCGGTTCTCTATGCCAGTCTTCAGCACTGTGCCCATTAGTGAAGGCGTGCTTTTTATGCAAAGAATTTCAGTCCATCGAAGATCATAGGTTATATGTTTCCCATATGTGACGACAAATATACCGCTACTAGTACCGTTGGCCTGGTCGGGACGCACTGAGCTGGCCTTCTCAGTAACGAGGCAGTTAACGTTCCAGCTGTAAGCTGGGGGTTCTATTCCCCCTGCTCTCTGTAAGGAATTTGTCCGTTTTTCTGTCATTACGTGGGTTTTCTCCAGGTTACCTCACATTCCAAAGACGTACCAGTTAGGGCTGGTGAAGTGCGGGCCTCCTATGTTAGAAAGCGTAGCGACACTTGCGGACTGCCTAGCACAATTCTCGCTGTTTTGTTCTGACCGAAACGACGCTTTTCGCTGTATGTTTTCGTGCTTTTTGTGACAAATAAAGCTTACTTTTAATATGCAGGCAGTTTAAATTTAACTGGTTTGGATACTTACCATTGAATGTCTGCATAATGCTCAGTATTTTAATCATGAGTATCAGGCAGACCGTCTCTCAAAGCAAGCAACTGGCCTGGGCTGCAAGCGAGAGGTTAATGGAATTATTAGGAGCCGATCATGCGGCCAGATTGTCCCATTCATCCTATAGATGCGATAGAATTAGATCACATGTAGAACGATTGGAAATCATGCTTAGCGGAGATTTGGATAGCAATCCGGGGTCGGTGTCGACAACGGAAATGGGCGAAGACACTACCCGGTTGACCACTGAAGGTCTGAAGGTAGTGAAACCCTATCAGGAAACTGTTAATCCATTCATTGACAGAATGGGTAATGCGTCACGACTATAAGTCTGCAAGGAATGTTCCAACAGGATGTTGGTGTGGGTACGGAGAGGTATTCTCCTATTAGCACTACACCAGGTACCAGCCTGGATTACAAACAAATGCCTCCAGGAATTGTTTGAGAATATTCAGGTTAGCTGGAGGTATTATATTGTGCCCTCTTCATTAAACATGCCGGCATAAAGCGATACTAAGACGTCCCACCAGATCTAGGTACGCAATACAGGGACGTCTGAGAGAGGACGAAAGGCAGCAACACAGACTCCATCTAACCATGCCACTGTTAAGGGTAGCACATCAGCTGCGATGCAGTGGAACAAATGCCGTAATCATGTATATGTTGAGCTTGTCCGGTGGAAATGTTAGCAACGTTTGTGAGAGACTATAGGTGCACCAATTATAATAATAGTAGGCCAGTCGATCTGACTGCAGGGAATCATTATAGAAACATAGAAACATAGAAAACCTACAGCACAATACAGGCCCCTCGGTCCACAAATTTGTGCCGAACATGTCCCTGCCGTAGAAATTACTAGGCTTAACTATAGCCCTCTATTTCACTAAGTTCCATCTACCTATCTAAAAGCCTCTTAAAAGACCCTATCGTATCCACCTCCACCACAATTGCCGGCAGCCCATTCCACGCACTCACCACTCTCTGAGTAAAAAACTTACCCCTGATATCTCCTCTGTACCTATTCCCAGCACCTTCAACCTGTGTCCTCTTGTGGCGACCATTTCATCCCTGGGAAAAAGCCTCTGACTATCCACACGATCAATGCCTCTCATCGTCTTGTACACCTCTATCAGGTCACCACTCATCCTCTGTCGCTCCAAGGAGAAAAGGCTGAGTTCACTCAACCTATTCTCATAAGGCATGCTCCCCAATTCAGGCAACATCTTTATAAATCTCCTCTGCACCCTTTCTATAGCTTCCACATCCTTCCTGTAGTGAGGGGACCAGAACTGAGCACAGCACTCCAAGTGGGGTCTGACCAGGGTCCTATACAGCTGTAACATTACCTCTCAACTCTTAAAATCAATCCCACGGTTGATGAAGGCCAATGCTCCTTACGCCTTCTTAACCACAGAGTCAACCTGCTCAGCTGCTTTGAGCGTCCTATGGATTCGGGCACCAAGATCTTCCTAATCCTCCACACTGCCAAGAGTCTTACCATTATGCATCACCTTTAGCATGATGAGAAGGAAATTAGTTCCTCACTTGCCGATCACATCCGCTTAATCCAAGGTTTGACCACTTCGATTAATATAACGAAAACGGTGATTACACCAGGCCTCAATGGCGAAGTATTGAATATCACATTGAATGTCAGAGTCGAGGAATGGAATGAGAAGTTGTGAAAACTTGGAAAACCGGAATTATCTCCCATTCCTAATTCAGAAATTGATAACATGTACATTGGGAGCGGGTGATACATGAATGGATCTACAGAGAGGATGAACCGAGAAATTGAGAAGGATCTGAGAGGCCGGCTATTTCTGGGGTTGGTGAGCAAACATTGAAATATGCCCCAAGCGTGAAATTCTTTCGCCGCTTGCTGTAATCGAAATATTAGTTGTGCTTGCTGCAGGATTTATTTCAGTTTGCTATCTCAAGCGAGAGGTTTGGCGATTGCGGGTAGGCCTCTCTTGTGGCATGAGTTTTATTAACCATGTGGAACTTGCATTATGATTTTCTTGCTGTGTAAAGAGTTATGTTATAATTCGACATTCGAGACTCATTATTCCTCAGCATACGAGTGTAAAGGAGAACGAGATTATTGTTCCTTCGGTACGATGTATCATAAGAAACTGTAGTCTGATTGTAGGCCCATAATCTAAAGATAAAGGATGTGTACGTTATTGTGGTAGTGGATAGTGGGGTGGGCTTTAATGGACGGTGTTCATCAGTCTGAAGCCTAGGGGGAAGTAACCGCTTTCGAGCCTAGTCGGTCTGGCGTGGATACTGCGTCGTCCCTTCCAATATAATTTATTGTCATTTCCAGTAAGTAAGTGTAAAGTACAACGAAATAACTGTTCCTTCGGATCTGATCCAGCACACAGAACAACAGTGAGATAAATAATACAAAACTAAAAGCACAATAAGTATAATTGTATGTTAACTTCTATACATAAGTTGATTGCATATCCATAAATTGACGCTGGACATAGGAGTATCTGTACATAAAGCGACTAACAGGAAATGATTAAGTAATGCTGGTGGGTGTATGGAGGGATGGGTCAGTAGGTGCAGGCTTTGAGCAGCCTTAGTAACTGCTTTTGAGTCTGGTGGTCCTGGCGTGAATGCTGTGTAGCCTTCTCCCTGTGAGAGCGAGACAAACATTCCATGAGCAGGGTTAGCGGGAATCTTCATGCTGTTACGGGCCCTTTTCTGGCACCATTCTGTATATGTGTATATGATGGCAGGTAGGCGGGTGCCAGTGATTCGGTGGCAACTTTGGCTACCCGGTGTGCAGGGCACCCGTAAGATTGCAGTGCATTTTCTGTACCAGAGAGAGAGGGAGAGAGAGAGAGAGAGAGAGAGAGAGAGAGAGAGAGAGAGAGAGAGAGAGAGAGAGAGAGAGAGAGAGAGAGAGAGAGAGAGATTGAGAGAGAGAGAGAGAGAGAGAGAGAGAGAGAGAAGGAAGGAAGGATGTTGGACGCCCAAGGTTCTCTCCGGCTCCTTGATTGGCTGATAAGTATTATTTTCCCTCTTATTTTATTGAGTATTGTTCCTTCTTCTTGCATTCAAATTTTAATATAACCCTTATATTTTTTTTCCTTTAACCTTTAGCACTTGTATAGTACCTTCTCTTTTTGCGAATGTCTGTTGTTGCTGAATCAGAAGAGAACACGGAACAAATTTTAAAATATTTCGTGCAGCAACACGTACACTCACAAAACTAGTTTCCTTCTCAGGAAAAATTAGGGAACTTCAAACCCACGGCTAACGTCAGGGAGACACAACTGAATAACTGTGGTAAAATGAACAATGGGCTGATGTTCCCCCTTTTTAAAACATGCTTACTCATCATTGTAAATATCATGACCATAAGACGTAGGAACATAATTAGCCCATTCAGCCCATCGAGCCTGCTCCACCATTCCATCATGGCTGATCCCGGATCTCACTCAACTCCACACACCTGCCTTCTCGCCATAACATTTCATGCCCTGATCGATCAGGAAACTATAAACTTCCGCCTTAAATCTACCCACGGACCTGGCCTCCACCGCAGTCTGTGACAGAGCATTCCACAGATTGATTCACTCACTACTCTCTGGTGAAAAAATATACTCTTTACCTTTCTTCTAAAATGACACCTTGAGGTTGTGCTCTCTAGTTCTGTATACCCCCACCAGAGGAAACATCCTCTCCACATCCACCCTATTCTATAGGTTTCAATGATCCCCTGCGCATTCTTCTAAATTCCAGTGAGCACAGGCCTAAAGCTGCCAAACGCTCCTCATATGTTAACCCTTTCGTTCCCGGAATCATTCTCATGGACCTGCTCTGAGCTCTCCCCAGTGACAACACATCCTTTCTGAGATACTGTATGGGGCCCAATGTAAGAGACTTGCTTTGTTCTTTGGACATTTCCTATACTGCGCCACAGACAAGACCAAACCAAAGCCTGGGACTGACTCCCAGGAGGAACATTGGTTTCAATGTCCTGTACATGTTCTGAGAATTCATGGTGTCGGAGCCCAGAACTCAAAATGGATATCGGAGAATCAAAGGACAGCATAGAGTACCGATCCTTCAGCCCATATGCATTTTCGCAGTATAGCTATGGACACTGCATTCAACTCCAGAACGAATTTTCTGTACAATCAAGTTCCGTTACATCGTTACAACAAAGCCAGTATTTTTCAGGAAGGACAGTTACAATGATGATTAAAAATATTATTTCATAAAAGAACAACTTCAGTTCAGCACTGTGAAAGGTCCCACAGTTGTTGGGCTGTCACTCTGTGGCATCAACAGAGGGATGGAGGTTTCCTGATTTGTAGTAAGAGCGAAACTCGCTCCACGTGTGTACGTGTTTCTGTGTGTGTGTGTGTGTGTGTGTGTGTGAGAGAGAGAGAGAGAGAGAGAGAGAGAGAGAGTCGAGAGGAGAGGGAGAGTGGAGGGGGAGAGGGAGAGGGAGGGAGAAAGAGAGAGAGAGTGAGGGAGGGAGGGAGGACGGGAGAAGGAGAGAGGCAAAAACAGAGAGACAGACATACAAGAGTGAGAGAGACAGACACACGGGGGGGGGGGAGAGAGAGAGATTGAGACGGAAGGCAATGGGAATATTGTTTGTGATTGCCTATGGAAATTTGTGTTAATACCCCGGTGAAGGACATAAAAACTAGGGACAGAATATCTCATCACCAAAGCTTAGTCTTCTTTTACACATTGGATGTTGGTCAGTCTCTGTTTGTATGCAGCTTTTCCATTGGTTCTGTTGTATTTACTTGCTTTAATGTGATTGCCTGCAAAAAAAAAAAAGAACGTGAGGGCGATATCTGGTGACATAAACGTACTTAGATAATAAATTTACATTCAATTTTGAAACTCTGTTGAGCGGCCTGATGTCTTGTACAGAGAATGCACTGACACTGTAAATGTATAGACATAAAGAACCGATTTGTATAGAACATATACCATAGAAATTTATAGTAGATTACAAGCTCTTCGACCCACAATGTTGTGCCGTCCATGAAACCTACTCTAGAGACTGCCTAGAATTTCCCTAGAGCATAGCCCTCTACTTTTTCTAAGTCCCATGTACCTATCTAAGCGGCTCTTAAAAGACCCTATTGTACCCGCTTCCACAACCGCCGCTGGCAGTGCATTCGACGCACCCGCTACTCTCTGTTATAAAAACCTACCTGTGACATCCCCTCGGTGCCTATTTCCAAGCACCTGAAAACTATGCCCCATCGTGTTAACCATTTCAGCCCTGACAAAAAGCTTCTGGCTATCCACATGATCAATGCCTCTCATCACATATATACCTAGATCAGTTCACTTTTCATCCTCCGTTGCCCCAAGGTGAAAAGGCCAAGTACACTCAACCTATTCTCTTAACGTGCGCCCTCCTTTCCAGGCAACATCCTTGTAAATCTCCTCTGCACTCTCTCTATACTATCCATATCCTTCCTGTAGTGAGGTGTTCAGAACTGAGCACAGTACTCCTAGTGGGGTCTGACCAAGGTCTTATACAGCTGTAACATCACCTCACGGCTCTTGAACTCAATACCATGGTTGATGAAAGCCAATACACCATACACCTTCTTAGCAACAGTGCCAGCCTGCGCAGCAGCTTTGAGTGTCCTTTCGATGCGGAC